>NC_064409.1:4247500-4382500 GCF_023375975.1 Astyanax mexicanus
ACCCAACCACTGGTAATAATTCCAGTTTAATGTGTGGATACTGTATTTGCATGTTTCAGCACATACAACAATTGGATTTCAGCACCCTGATTAATCATGCATGCATTTGTAAGTAAGCAATGTAAGTAAATATTTCTCAACTTTACAAAAGAAGGGAAAAAATGTCCATCAAACAACAATTTTGAACCATTTCTAATTTTAAGAACAACCACCAAATTGGAAGCATGTCATATAGTGAAAAACATCAAACATTTGTCAGTATGTCATCATAGTGCATCATGAGAAATAGGGCCCTGTTTTAGTGATCTATAGGTGAGATTTCGTTGCCAAGATAGCAATGAACATATGATGGTTGCCTGTTGCCTAGGTTAGTTTTAGTCAGTTTTAGTCAATGGAAAACACACTGGTGTTTTCCATTGTCAAGATAATAGGTAATACGCCAGAAGTGTACCTGAAATTTACATCACTTCCAAACAACCACGCCCATTGGCGCAGATATATTCGGAATTTCAGATGCAGATAACGGATGATGGGAAAATACTAGACTAGTTTAAAACTAGTATCATGAATCGAATTGAATTGTGGGTCAAGTGTATTGTTGCACCTTTAGTCTAGTGGACATCTGACCGTGCTTAAAAGTGAAAGGATGCACCAGTATGGTGGGGAGCCCAGTTTTTTTTGGGTTAGATCAATACATACCCAGTACCAGTATCTCACAGTATAGCGTTCTTGTGAGTCGTGTGATATTGCGTAAGCATAATGTACAGTACGTTCTTTGGCTTTTTTTAAACCTTTAAGTTGCGTCATGTGAGCTTTGAGTGTGTGAGAGACGAGAGAGAGAGACGAGATGTGTGTGACTCTCAGGACAGCGTCCACTCTGTAATGGGAATACGGTGGATTTCTGGCTCTGTTAGAGAGGTAGCAGAGGCTAGGTGCTGTTGACACCTGTCACTGCAGTCCTTCTCTCTCTCTCTCTTTCTGTCCCCCGGCTGTGCTGAAGGTTGATCAGACTACATCTGTGTGAGGCAGCATCTGCTGTCTGCTCTCAGCCTCGTCCCTCTGCCAGCTCTGGACTCGCCGCTCCACCGGAGCCATTTTTGGGTCGTGAGCAATAAACAAGCACCCAGAGCGGCCGGTAATTACCCAATCCCTCCGGCCTCCCTCGAACACTCTCTCTCTTTCACTCCCTCTATCTCTCTCTCTCTCTCTCTCTCTCTCTCTCTCTCTCTCTCTCATTGACCCATTGTCTCTGCTGTTTTTAAAACTATCTTCACCTCATCTTGCACCCTCCATCTTTTCTTCACCTTTCCGTAACCGTCTGTCCACCTCTCATCTGTGCTCTCTCTCTCTCTCTCTCTCTCTCTCTCTCACTGTATCTCTTTCTCTCTTTCACACTGTATCTCTCTCTCTCTCTCTCTCTCTCTCAGTGACTCAGTGACTTTGCTGTTTCTAAAACTCTCCTCACCTCATCTTGCATCCTCCATCTTTTCTTCACCTCTCTCTCTTTCTCTCTCTCTCTCTCTCTCTCTCTCTCCCTTTCTCTCTTCCTCTCCCCCTCTGTTGCGTTCAGCTGCTGACCTCACTGCCCAAGCCCAGATGGGATGGCCACTGTGAGACTAATGAACCAGTCTCTTCTGTCTGAGCCTCTTCCTCTCTCTCTCTCTCTCTCTCTCTCTCTCTCTATTCCTCTCTCTTTCTCTCTCTGCTGGTCTGGTCTCAAACCCTCCCCTCTGCACATGTTGTCCACAATCTGAATGAATACGGCATGTAATTTCAGTGCTAACAGAACCTGTTCTACATCTTGGGCTGGGATAGAGATACTGTATTGACTGATGCTTCATTCTGAGTGTTGATGGACACTCTGAAGTACATTTTAATATCATTAGATATCTAGTGATCTATAGGCAAGCGGCTAACCTAAATGCTTGGTTAAGAGGATGTCGGTCTTTCTTTGCTATCAAAGCGACGGGAAAAGTAAGCCTTGTGCAGCTCAAAACAAACATAAGGCATGTAGTAATTATCTTAATTAATCACAGGTGTGTTTAATTTAAATAGCGTGAAATAAACCAGCACGTCACTTTTCATTCCCTTTAAGAGCCAGGTGTGCTCTGACTTTGGCAGATTGCTATGTTAATAGTGCAGCACCTTTGCACTTCTGCACTTCTCAGCAGAGGAAACTGCTCACAGCAGCTCATTTATGGGAACAGCAATGTTATTTTGTATTCTATATATTGTTGATGTAAAAGTTGGGTTTGTGCACTGCTGTGGATTCTTGCCTGTGAGTAATGAGATGACTGTGTTAAAATGACTGTCTGACTGTTGACTGTTCTCTGGGTTCTATTCAGTCAGTGGAGCACTTGTGTTTTCTATTACCAAGATAGCAATACGCCAGAATTGTACCTGAACACACCTCATCACCAGACCACCACACCCCTCAATGTAGATATATATTTTCGTAAGCTCACATGATATTAACATGTGATAAACACACAAAAAAAAAAAAAAAAAAAAACATACGTAATTTTTCTGGGTTCTTTTAAATCCTTCTTAAAATCCAAAAAAAAAAAAAAATCCAAAAGAACCCAACACACTGAGCACTACTACTAGATTATTGTGCTCTATTGTGTCTAACCAGCAGAAAATTTGATCGTCAAGTATCTGTCTCTCTTTTTCTCTCTCTTTTTCTCATTTTCTCTCTCTCTTTTTCTCTCGGCATGTCTGCATTCCCCCCGACCACCTGACTAACCAGCACTGTGGATATTGATTTCAAGCCTGTGGTGTGTCATATGTGTGTGAGTAAGAGCGAAAGTGAGAGAGATAGATAGAGAAAGAGAGAGAGAAAGAGAGACAGAGAAAGAGAGAGAGAGACTTCTGGCCTTTGTTGATATTGCCCTGTCATCCAATCCTACCTCATCTCCCTGTGCTCCCCCTGTCAGGTCTACGGGGAGGTGACAGATATGTTTTGTGGGCTGCCAGTGATACTCCCCATCAAACACACTCGTTCCCCGGTGTCCACTTTAGCCTGTGTGTAGCTGGACTCTTTGTCTGTGCCCTCAGTAGAATAGGGCCTGAATGAAGACCTATTGAAGCCTATTGTGCTCCTGAGCACTGAAAGTATTGAGAGTATTGACCCTGGAAAGTACTGCCTCAATTATATAAACACAATTATAGGCGTTGGGAAGCTCCAGACACGATCCTGTAATGCACGAGCCGCACGCCTGTAAAAAAGTCTTGTAAACAATACGAGTCTATGAGTTTCACAGCGCTGACCTAATCCCCACGACCAATAAAGACAGCGCTTTCCTTTTAAATTAGAATTCATAAACCCTTAAAAACAGAGATCTCCAGAGTTTGTGCTCTGTGTTTATTCGCTTTAATAATGATCTGAAAGAAACCCATTTCTTTCCTCCAGTGAGGAATATGGTGTTTTCATTTGTTTGTGATTAGAGTGTCACGACACAGAGCAAATATATATATATATATATATATATATATATATATATATATATATATATATGGAGTCGAAATCTCTGGGGACGTTACTGGAGATTTGTGGACTGCTCTTTGTGCTTTTAATTATGAGGATTCACTGTTATATTTTAATCTGCGTAGAATTCATTCATATGATATTCAATTGAGAATCAAAATCGAAAAAAAAAAAAAAATTCATTATTTCGTTTTTCGTTTTTCGAATATAATACCAAAAAACAAATATGTCTGCCTACAACAGACTCTGTAGTTTCCATCTCTAACTCTGCTGTTCCCGTCTATGGACAATCCTCGGTCCAGAACTACACCTCCCAGCATGCACCTGACAACACCACGTGTTCCTGTTTTCCAACAAATTACTAAGCGTTTATTTTTCTGTCTGTATTACCCATGTATGACCCTTGTTTTGTTTTTCGACTACGGTTCTGCCTTACCCTATTGCTCTTATTTTTATATTTGTGATTTTCTGGTTTATTGAACTGAACTGAATTGCTTCTGGCTCATGGTTTCGTTTTCGGTTTGTGATTCGGCTCTGATGTTTTGGTTGGTTGTCTTTCTGGTTTTGACCCACGTCTGTTGTTTGTCTACGCTCTCTGTTAATGTGCCTTGTAATAAAGCCTAATGGCTTGTATTTTCAGTTTTTTATTTGATGGTCCAAACAAACATGGGAAATAAAAAAAATGGATCAGAAGCCAAACTTAGATTTTTTACCAGCGTCTTATTCGGATTCCCGTTCCACCTTAAATGCTGACTGCAGTAACACACAGACAGTCATCCTTCATCAGTAAAAGGTTTATATCCTTTATTCATGACTGGAATGTTCTGTATTCATGTTCATTTTTTAACAAAACTTGGAATAAAATGCAGCAGAAACCCTGCGAAGCAGAGTTTAGATTCTCTGCCAAGCCTGAGCCCGATTCTGACCCGATGCCCGAGCTGAACTTGGGCCGAGATTTTCCATCAGTTTCTTCGGACTCAGGTCGCGCTCAAGAAAATGGTCTGTGGCGTCTTAATCGGAGACTGTAAAAAATATGGACGCCGTGTCGCCATTCCCATTCATTCAATGAAAATGAAGCCAAAATCTTCCGCCATGTTGGCGATCCAGAAACCCGAGTCTGTAGAGCGCAGTAGAGACCAGAGGAGAGAGAAAAACTGTGGAGAGACAGCCTACCCATTTAAATAACCCCGCCCCTGAGGGCTGCCTCCACAGAGCTCACACAGTCTATGGTCCCGCCCATACAGTCATTGGTCCCACCCCGGCTAGGTGTAACCCGGCCCTTTTACACACCAATAACCACACCTTTTTGAATAGAGCTAAATAACATTTAAAAAAAAAACGAATTCTGTGGGGATATAAAAATGTAACAATATAAGCAGAGGTTACACTAGCTGCTGCATTTAAATAATGGAGGTAGAATTACAGTATATTGGTAAAATTGTTTTGCCATTGAAACCTATGGGGATGGGTGGAGTTACACAGCTTTCTGCAACCGAACAGCAGGGGGCGCCCGACCTGTGGTGGCTTCACTTTTGAGAGAGACGATGCTCTGTCCAGCTATACACAGTCTATGATCTTAATAAACCTTTTTACTGATGAAGGATGACTGTCTGTGTGTTACTGCAGTAAGCATTTAAGGTGGAACGGTAATCCGAATAAGACGCTGGTGAAAAAAAAAAAAAAATACAAGCCAAAAAATACAACAAATACAAGCCAAAACGAAACGAAACAAAAAAAGAAATATTTTTTTTTTTTTTTTTTTTTTTACAATTTTAATTCTCAGTTGAATATCAAATCAACGAATGACACACGGTTTATTTTTCTCCGCCATTTTCTTCCATCATTTTTTTTTTTTTTTGCATTTAATATGCTGCTCTGAATGACTCTAATATCCCCACTGCATTCTCAATAAGTGGCAAATAATGCGTTCAGTCTGCTAATGAACGTAATTAGTTGAAATTGTGTTAAACTCAGTGATTCGTAATGCCTTCTTCTCGGGCCTGGGAGAACAGGCACGCTGACACGGCTCTGAGTTTCCTGGTTTCTGGTGGCTGAGGAGGATTTAACTGGGGAGAACTCCTTTATTCCAGTTCATCTTTCCAAACAAACGTGTGATAATTGTGGCACTGGAGGCGTGGAGGCGCCTGAACCTCGGCGCTTATGAAGATCTGAGGCTTGAGGTCTGGGATTGAGAGCTTTTGGGAAGTTTTCCCAAAAGGCTTGAGGTGCGTTTTGGAAATATTGAGGAAATTTGTAACGCAGATGTGCCGTGCTGATACTGGTGCCAGTATTGGTTCAAAGTTTGTGGGGGCTGATTAACATTAAAGAAATGGGATTATTCTATCCAGGATCTACATTCCTTGAATTTTAAAGCTTCTACTTCTAAGGAAGATCCAAAAGAGGATAAATACTGTACACACAGTCCTTCTCTCGGTTGTCATTTTCATCTCCTGTTTAAAGCCTAAAAGATCCGCCAATTAAACAAACACTTAAATCCTTGTTAATCAGCTGAATTTACACTTAAGCATAAGCACACATCAAACATTTGATTAACTTTCATCAACACATTTTACATTATCCAACATTGTCCAATAAAAAAAAAAAAACTCATGCATATCGTAAATGATTCTGAAGCCAACATTATTTAACTTCTTATGATGTGATTCAGAATTTAATCACACTTATATTAAGATATTCCACAGAAGTGCAATTTAAATCATTTTAACCCATTCATGAGGAAATATCCTTGACCCGAAAATCTTACAGCACTTTCCCTTATAAAAGAAAACTGTATTTAAGTATATATTTTTTAATTATACTTGGCATGTAAAAGTACATACTTGTTTAAAATACATAAAATACATACTAAAATACATACTAAATACATACTATTTTAGAACAATGTATGGCAACTCAAGTATATTTCTGTTGTAATTGATTAAGCTACATTTAAACACAATATAAAATTATTAAATTGTGCTTTTGAATGCTTTTTTTTTTTGTCTCTTAACTTCTGCTAACTTAATTTTAAGTACCGGTATGTGTTTTTTCAACATAATTTTTAACACATTTGAAGTATATTGTAAATGTTCTACTTTGCATATTGTGTACACCTCAATGCTACTGAAGTGCACTTTAAGCAGTATTTAATGTCACTATATATATTGTTTTTTCTATCAACACAACATATAAATTAAAGCCAAAACAAATGATTATTATTTAACGTGTATTTTAAGAAAGTATATTGAACTGAAAATGCACTGTTTTAATACTCCTCGCCTAATTTGAACATACTTTTAATGCTCTTAAGCTTACTTCCTTTTAACATGGCTCCTAATACTGACAACTTTTTTATGGAGATGCGGATTTCATTTTCCAGCAGGACTTGGCACAGTACTGCCCACACTGCTGGAAAATTCCACATTGAACAAACGTACCAGTTGCTCTTATATTCTAATAATATTGTTATTTATTGTTACATTTTCTGAGACACTGATTTTTTGGGGTTTGTATTAACTGTGAGCCATAAAATCATCAACAATTGTCATGTCCTGTCTGTCCTCGTGCCTGTGTGTGTTCCATGTGACCTGTGCCCCTGTGTTCTGTTCCAGTACTTTTCCACCTGTGTCAATTTGTAGCTCCACCCCCTAGCCCCAGGTGTTTCCACTTCCCATGTGTGTTAAATAGCCCTCCTCTGTCTCTTGTCCTTGGTTGGTCTTTGCACTAACCCCTGTTGTTTGTCGTACCTCTGTTTCTTGTGTTCATTCCTGCGCTCCTTGGTTTCCTGCTCTGTGTTTATCCCGTCTTGTTTTAGTTCCTTGTTTATCTTGTTTATTCCTGGTAATTGTCTCTGCTTTGTTTAGTTCATAGTCTTGTTTCATTCATTTGTTTTCCTTGTATAGCCTCCCTCTTTGTTTGTAATTGATATTTATCTTGCTTATTCTCGTGCTCTTTAGTTCCCTCCTTAGTGTATATCTTTGTATATCTTTTGTTTATCCTTTGTTATATTTTAGTTCCCTGTGTTTTCCCTAGTTTATTCCCTTGCCCTGTTTTAGTTTATCCTGCCTAGTTTTATAGTACCTCTTGTTTGTTTATGTTAGTTTTATATCACGTTGGTTTTCTTATTCATTTCATTGTTCTGTGTTTACCCGTCTATTTGTTTATTTGTTGTTTAGTTATTAAATTCCTATTCTTACCTGCACTTACGTTGTCTCCTCGTCTCCCTACCTGGGTCAATCCTGACAACAATAAAATAAATATATGCTTAAAATACTATAGATAACTCTGTGTGTGTGATACATCTACAATACTGTATATAATATATGTGTGGAATCTGATCTGCTTGGTGTGGCCTATCCCTGGCTTTTTTTTCCTGGCTGTTTACTGGATGTGTTATTCCGTATTACTGTCAGAATTCCTTAATTCCTTTGGATATGTCTATGCTTGAGTGATAATGCTGTTTGTCTGAGTGTCAGTTTGTTAAAGGCCCTCAAAGATTCTTCTACAATCTACCAAAGCTACCTTCCAGCTTTATTTGTATGTATTTTTTGCTGTATTTTGCCGGAAATTTCCTTTTTTTTTTGTCACCTTTCAGCCTGGCGAATGTTTGTCATCAAACACTTCAGCACTCCTGCAGATATGAGGGATTACCCGCGGTGTCACCCTGTTTTTGTATTTTTATAGCCGCGGATTCTTCCCGCGTTCCACTTGACTTAGTTTCCCTCAATTTGTGCTGAGAGGAGAAAGGTAGCATTGGGTCTCTGCAGCTCAGTAGAGAGGAACAGGACAACTCAGCCGGCGATCTGTGTTGGGCGGAATTATTCTGACACCGATACCTTCTTCCCTGCTACAGATATCTTAGAAGCCAGAAAAACCCATTTGACCTTCTGCTTTCTTCTTCTCTAAATCACAGACGACAGCATTAAACGCTTAGGGGAATATCGGTAATGTGCGCTGTCCCTCGCTCTCATAAACGTTTTTTCTTCCCCTCTCTCTCTCTCTCTTTTTCTCTTTTCGTCTTCGTCTTCTATCTTCTCCACGGCAAACGCTGAATAGATGAAAAGCACTTAATCTGTCAGGATACGTCAGGAGACTGGAGGAGTTGTGATGTGTCGGATGGAGGGGTGCATTTAGATGTTTTTTTTTTTTTTTTAAACTCTTTTTCCCAGCATCTTCCCCAGACTCACCCAGTCTCTGCACCCGTCACCTCGTCTCTGACTCCCATGGTGCCTCTGGTTCCACCCGCAGAGAGCGCAGAGAGCGTACACGCGTACGCTCATACCCAACAGGGTTGTTTTTCTACCCCCAAGTGCTCCTCTGCCACCCCTCGGTGTCCCTTCCACCCCTCCGTAGCAGCTCAGCCAGCTCACTTCCTGCCCACTTCCACTGAGCACCTCTCCACACTCCGCTTGATGTGGGACGGATGCTAATTCAAGCAAATGAGATGCACACACCGTGGAATAAAGGAGAGCCACATATATCCCGGTGTTTCTTTTTCGCTTGCCGTAGTGCGCTCACTCAGTCTCTACCTGCAGGATCTGCAGGTCCGGCGGAGCTGATGCTGATAGAGCGCCAGAGGAGGGAGGGATGCAGAAGAAGGTGTATCTACTGCTTATTCTGTCTATTTCAAGTGAAACCCTTCCACTGAGGAACAGAGTTAAAGGGGAAGTGGTGGGTGAAGGGGTGAAATCCAAAATCCTGCCCCTAAGAATTGGCACAACCCTTCCCAATGCATCCAATGCAAAAATTAAGAGATCACTTTAAAAAAAAATAATGATTAATTTGATTTTACCAATTTGAAAACCTCTGGATTATAATCACCAAGCTGAACTGCTTGATTTTTTTTTGCAAAAGCAGTGTGTAAGACTGGTGGAGGAGGAGAACATGATGCCAAGATGCATTAAAAAAACTGTGATTTAAAAACCATCAGGGTTATTCCACCAAATACCTTTCATTTTCTGTGTTTTTTTTATTTTTATTCCACCATAAATGCTGCAGCCTCTGCTATTCGTTGCACCGTTTAAGGTGGAATGGTAAACTTAGCTAGCCAGCTATCTACTAAGACAAACTACTAGTGACACATTAAAATATGGTTATGCAGTGATTATTGCATTTTTAACAAGGAAAGTACTCCAATTGGTGTGTTTCTTTTGACATTTGTGTGCCGCCATCTTGCCAATTATACTCATAGCCCTCTGTTTGGAGTGTGCCTTTGAAAAATTTCCATTAAAGCGCCATGTATCTCTAACAGCCTAAGAAGAACTGTGCAAAACATATGGTTAGGGCTAAGTGGTAGGGCACTATTCATATAACTCAAGGGTATGTACAATATTTGCTTCAAGGCTAATTAGCCTTAAATATTGGCCAGAGTAGCATTTTAAGAAGATCACAGTCAAGAAGCTCAAGAAATGATTGTTGAAGGAGAAGCTGGCCATTTCTCGGTAAGCACATTTATAGAACATCATTACAGTCGCTAAAGAGCATTAGCATTCGTATCTCGTTTGGAAATGACATAATTTTAAAAGCATATTCCGCCAAAATGCCACTGTGGCTAATGAATTATAGCTAGTTAGCCGGTTAGCTTATGCAAATGAGGTCATGCTAATTGGTCCCGACACATTTTCATTCGCCGTTTGCCACATTTGCATTTCGGGATGGCAAGTTTCTTCCTTTCATGTCGCAATCACGCGCTTACCCTTATCCGAGCGGAACAGGGGACAGGGGACAGAAGACAGGGGACGGAGCTCTTCCTCCGGGGGGGTTTAGCACAGGCAGAAGCTGTGCTAAAGAAGCTGGACGAAGAATTTCACTTTGGCCTGACCTTACTGTGCTGCTTTTCTATTGGAGGAGAGGGGAAGGGGAACTGTGGGGCAGCATGCTTGATGATAAATCCACCATCTGCTCCATTAGAATGCACTGGGGCTGCTTGCTGAATGCCGGCGCTCGTGTGCTGACTCACTGTCTGTCAGAGCCTCGGCGCTCGCTGAGTGACGGGACTCGACTCGACGGGTCACGCTAACACTTGCCAGGGACGTTTACGGTGCTTTATCACGCCCCGCCGCCGGGCTAGTATGTCGCCTCTGGAGAAGGAAGGATGGAGTGGGAAGCTTTTATGAGCACGCCCATGTCTGAGTCAGTATACAGTGGGAAGTCCATCGATAGCAAAGCATTGTGGGGTATGTAGTTCCCCTCACTCTGACTCTTTGCACTAAGGCTAATCAGAATCAAATTTTGAGCAAACAGAGTTGCAAATTATAATGCATATTTCCAATGATATGCTAACACATGCCATAGTCGTTTAGGGAGTCCATCGATAGGGAGTCGCATAGCATTGTGGGGTATGTTGTTCGCCTTGCTCGCTTTACTCACCTCACCCGTTGTCATTTTAAACAAGGAAAATCCTTACATTGGTGGGATTCTTTGGTCAACTTTGTGCCGACATCTTGCCAGTGATTCTCATAGCCGTTTGTTTTGGATGTCCCTCTGAAAAAATAAGAAATCTCCATTTGTAGGACCAATTGTAGCCCTAAAACATTCCCCTACCCCTCCAGCCTAACAAGAAACAGGACTAGGGCCCATTTACGCAAAGAAATTTAGGAAAATCCCAATTTTAGCTCAAGAAATGATTGGTGAGAAGTGGGTCACTTGCTTTACTCACCTCACCCGTTGTCATTTTAAACAAGGAAAATCCTTACATTGGAGGGTTTCTTTGGTCACTTGTGGTTTTCGTAGCCATTTGTTTTGGGTGTTCCTCTGAAGAATCTCCATTTGTAGGACCATTTGTAGCCCTAACACTTCCCCCTTCCCCTCCAGCCTAACAAGAAACAGGACTAAGGCCAATTTACGCAAAGCATTTTAGGAAAATCCCAGTTTTAGCTCAAGAAATGAAGTTGGTCACTTCTCAGTAAGCACTTAAATAACATTAGCATTAATATCTTGAACGCTACATGCTAACACTTGACATGAACATTTAAGTTGCTGTATCGTGCCCCACTGCCGGCCTACTATGACGCCTCTGGAGAAGGATGCTCTTGGGAGTACACCTCATGTCTCAGTCAGTACAGTGGGAAGTCCATCGATAGCACAGCATTATGGGTTATGTAGTTCGGCTCACTTTCTGCACATGATGATGAAGCAAGCAAGTGTAAAAGTAGATTAGCGGAGTGAGATACAGTAAGAAGGGCTGAAAGTCCAGCGTAAGTGAACTCCCATTAGAGCGAGCACTTTGGCACGCAGTCATTACTCCAGCTCATATGAGGATATGAGGACCAGGTCACCTTCCTCCATTTAACTTTTCACATTATCATTCAGTCAGGCTCACTCTTGCCCCCTTATTGGCTCGGTACAGTGCTATTATATCATATCATTGCTATTCTCAGGAGTGAATTACTGATTAATCTGTCAGGCCGTCACATTAAAAAAAAAGTGCATTAATCATTTATTGATCTCTTTCTCTCTTTCTTTTTTTTCCCTTTCCCTCTGTCTCATTTTGTTGGGATGAATATTCAGTATATATTCATAGTTGGAGAACGTCAACAGTGCAGCGAGACGCTGGACGTCTTGGGAGACCAAGGTGTCCAAGGTTTTCAAGGTGTCTTCCCTCAAGTCTGTTTCTCTGAAAAAGAAAAAAAAACAGTGAGAAAAAAGGAAAAAAGGACATCACTTGAGTCGTTTTCAATTCAGGGAGGCTATCGCTTTCCTTTAATTATGTATGACCATCATTCCTTGAGCAGGATCACCGGGAGAACAAAGAAAATGTAAAAAAAATAAAAAAATAAATAAAAATTGAAATCCCTCTTTTATGAAGTACAAGTATTTCCAGGCATGCAAAACAGCTGTTGAATACTGTTTCCATGGCAATGTGGCTTATTGGAAATAAAAAAGTCACATTTTAGAGAACAAGAAAGCTAAGCTAATGCGCGTTTCAGTGTGTTAGAGTGTGTGTTAGTAGCATGCGTATGTGTGTTTGGGTATGTGTGTGAAAGCGCCTCTTTTCCATACCCCCGTGGCAATGTGTCCTTCACGTTTTGCAATAGCCTGGCTTTTGATAAATCCAGCCATCGCGGAAGGCTTTGAAGCGGTCCTTTTAGCGAGGACGGCGTGCGATTTTCCTCTCACGTAGCTAACGTACATCTCCAGAGCTGTAGATGTGTTTCACAGGCAATCACCGTGACCGGTAGCTGACCCTGACTCCTGTACTGAGCCTTATCGCTGAGCCTGTGATTGGTTCTTCAAGCCACACACCTGAGAAGAGAGAGAAAAAAAAAATCTCTTTTCATGCCCCTGAACAGCTAATGGATAATTCTGGATTGATGTAGTCAAATAGCTTTTTTTTCGCCAAGCAGAACAAATTTCCCCATCAGTGAAGCAGCTCAGGTGGGCTAGCGGAGACTAGCACATTTGAAGAGAACAGGAACCTACCATGCTAATGCAGGTGAAGGTGACTAAACCACTATTCTGCTTCGGCAAAGTCTGGCAAAATGGATTTTCTTGAGTAGTTCTCAGTTTGGATATATTGTAATCTGAGGAGACTAATTTAGGGATTTAACATTGGTGATACATCAAATTTTTTGGGCCCTATTTTAGTGCTCTTTAGCATCAATTTCGGATTGCTCAGCTGGTTTTAGGGCATATTGTTGTGTGTTTGGGATCATGAGGGAGGCAAAAATACTGTATGCCTTGCGCAGCTCTAAACGCGCAAAAGGTATGTATTAATTCTCTTAATTAATTAATCATGGGTGTGGTCAATTTTGGGCGTAACACGAAATAAAACAATAAATCAGTGTGCCAGTAGCTACATCAGTTCACTACATCAAGTCAGGTGAGCTCTGACTTTGGCATGGTCTTATCGCAATGACGCTCCGGCATAAATAAGATTGGATTGGGCAACTGATTGTTGACTGTTGTCAGGGTTTTAATCAGTCAGTTGCGCACCTGTGCTCGATAGATAGATAGATAGATAGATAGATAGATAGATAGATAGATAGATAGATAGATAGATAGATAGATAGATAGATAGATAGATAGATGTGGATCTAACCAAATAATGCAGTTGTTACACCAAAAATGTTGGATAATATAATAGAAAACAGGGCAAAAAATATATTTGTAACCTTAGAATGCTAACCCTGGGTGATTTTTGACCCACAATTTTTTTTTCATGTGATGTGATGATTTTCATCCGACATTAGTAATAGAAAGTAATATATTTTATAAGTGTGATTTACCTGGTCAGGTGCTCACATGTCTCAGGAATGGGTGGACCAAAGGCCAAGTTACCAGCAGCATTAATTAATATATATATATATATATTTTATTTCTTTTTTGTTAGAATATTACCTGTTAAAGATTACCTGATTTTCCAATATTTTTTCTGCTTTTTTTATGGGTCATCCATGGTACTTTTTTGTATTATATGTAATTTTATTTTATGTGATGTTGTACGTTGTAAATTTAAAGAAGGTTTCCAAAACTTGTCATACAGTCAGTTTATACCCAACGTTAGTGATGGTGTTACTAATTTTACGTCGGTAGATGTTGGAGCGGATGAAGAAGACTCTAAGAAGAAGACACAGTGCCCGTCTATACAGTACTCCTACACTATTTCTACATTAGACAATGCCAGTGTGAATAACAACCCTCCCTCTGTCCACTTGCATCCTGCTCTTTCAAAGGCAGTTGCCAGCTAATTGCCCATTACTAAATTCTGCCTTCCTGCAGCCAGATGTCCATCTTGTTCCACGCGTTGAATATGCATACACTGACAGGCCTGGCTGCTATTTTTTCCGACTGTATTGTTTGTTTAACTTTGAGTGGTGGCCAGTTCCCACCCACGGTAGTAGAAGCACAATGGCAGTCGGAATCGGACCCAGTAGGGTCATGAATATGCAGGAGCACCTGCCGGCCGGCGGCACTCTTCAGGTTCAGTGCTCCAGTGCGGAGACAGGACTTTGGATTCCGACAGCAGACACGAACAAAAAAAAAAAAAGAGGGAAACACACACACATACACACCCCACATGCACACACACACACACACACACACACATTCACATACACACAAATCACAGGGGGGGAAATGTGCGGTTGGTAGGCCTTTGGCTGCTAAATGTCGCAGGCCAGTCCAATTCAACAGGAAGCGAAGGGTGTTTGTTTGTATTTGTGTATTTTTTGTGTGTGTGTGAGTGTGAGTGTGTGAGAAAGCTGTGAGACAGGGTTTCCTCCCTCTAAGACGCATCAAATCCATGACTTGGTTTGATCCGGCACCTGTACGAGAAATCCTGAATGTTACACCGCTAAGAGGAGTGATGCAAGTCATGTGAAACTATGGGATTGGGGCATTAGCCTGAGGGCTGGGAGACTCTTACAGCATCAGGGTGGGCATGTGGGGATACCCAGCTTTTGGCCTGTAGAACAGAGTTAGCCTGTACACAGAGATGTATATAAATGAAGTAAAACTACTTTACTACTGTACTTAATAAATACAAAAAATCTTAATCTAAAACACCGGTCATTTTAGAGTGGGATTTTGGGTTTCATGGCTAAATTGGAGCAGCCTGGTGGCCAATCTTCATTAATTGCACATTATTGCACCAGTAAGAGCTGTAAGAGTGTGAAGGTTCAATTATCAGGGTAAGATCACAGTTCTGCTCTAAATATTGCAATGCACACTATAACATTATGGGAGACATACCAGAGTACCACTGCAATACTTAAGTACAAAAATGTTGAGCACTTTAGTACTTCTACTTAAGTGTAGAGCTTAAAGAACAGTTCAACTTCTACTCAAGTCATTTTTTTTTTGATAAAGCACTTAAAGTACTTTTCCCTTCTTTTTCTCTCTCTCTCTCTTTCGTTCACTCTCTTTAAAGTACACACTCGCAAAAACACGCTAGAGCTTGAAGTATTTTCCTCAAGCTGATGGGACCTTACCATTCATGTCAAGCTCGGTCAGGTTTGAACACCATTTCTCAAATATTTGTCAGGCACGGGTTAGACTCATTCTTCACCATCAGGTTTTTAGCAGTCTATCTTCCAGCTTGTTACACATGTTGCCCTGTATTCACCCTGGCTTTTTTTTTGTGTCTTTTTTCTTTGCTATACCTCATTCTTCATCTCAAAAGGGTTATTTTGAGCGATGCAATAGAGGAACCTCTTATGGTTGACCTTGATTCTTCTTAAAAGAGGATTTGCAGTACGTTTTTTTTTTTTTTTAGAAGATAAATGGTTCTTTGAAGAGAGTGTGAGTGTATGCCAATTATATGTCTTTAATAAAAACTGTCCAATAATAATATGAATCATCTAGTGACCTTATTTAGAGCCCATATTATGGGAAGGTAGATTCTCTTGCTTTTGTAAAATAAAAATGGTTAATAGAGTATCTGAAAAGAAGAGCTGCATTTTTGAAACCATGCTGTTGGCTTTCATGTATGCTACAGTAAATGTGTTTAAAGATGAATGCAACCATCTACCATCTAGAGCTTCCTCTTACAACATCCACAGTTAATCCTGTTGGATGTGGTTGGTCCTTCTTGGTGTTATGCTGACATTACCCTGGATACCGTGGCTCTTGATGCATCACAAAGACTTGCTGTCTTGGTCACAGATGCGCCAGCAAGACGTGCACCAACAATTTGTCCTCTTTTGAACTCCCATGTGTATGTCTCCCATAATGTTATAGTGTGCATTGCAATATTTTGAGCAGAACTTTGCTCTTACCCTGCTAACTGAACCTTCACACTCTTCATGCTCTTACTGGTGCATTGTGCAATTAATGAAGATTAGCCACCAAGCTGTCTCAATACTTGTATTGTACTTACATTTACTGAACGTTTATTGGTTCACTGCTTGGTGATCCAGTTTTAGTCATCTTTGCACAAAATTTAGTTCTTTTACAGCTGTTTTTGGATTCAAAAACGAGGTCAAACCTGAGCAGAATGTTCTTCTTCTGTGTTCTAGTAGTTGTGAACTTTCAGACTTCATTAAAAAATGAAGAATTAAGAGTTGTGTGAAGTGAGTTGTGAGTTGAAGAAGTGGTGGTGGTCCGGTTAATGGTGCCAAGAAAGGAAAGAAAAAGACTGATTGCTTTTTGCTGACTATCCAGACTGTTTTGAGAGAGAGAGAGAAAGAGAAAAGAAAGAGAGAACATAAGGAAAGAAGGTGAAAGGAGGTAGGAGTGTATTTTTTCAGTGTTTTCTGTGTGTCGCCGTGCCAGCTCTGTCCTTTTTCTTGGCTTTCTTTGGCTCGGGAGGCTGTTTGTCTCAGAGTTGCGGTGGACAAGAGCTGCGCTTAAAAGCCGACGAGGGTACAAAGCCCTTCGGTAATGGGTTCACAGAACGTTGCGGCTACATTTAGAGAGAAAAAAACAACGTTGAAAATTGGCCATTTGAAGAACATTGGGAGGTGGTCCTGCGGTTAGGCTGCTGCATTGTTTCCTCCCCCTTTTGTCTCTATGGGAGTATACAAAACCATTACGGTTATTAAGGAGAGAGAGGCTTGATTTGTGTTTATTGACGGCCCATCACGGGGGTCATGTTGAGTTTGTCTCGCGGTCATTGGATGGAGCTGAAGTCAGCATACATTAGTAGCTCAGTCACGGAAACATCATCGTAATGTGATTACATTGTCTTAAGAAGGGCCGTGGATATGGGGGTCTGTGCTGTGGATGTGTGTGGGCACGTAATTGTAATTGTGCATGTGCGAGTGTGTAACTGTGTGTGTGTGTGTGTGTGTATATAAATGAATCACTGTAAATTATACGCTACATGTCAGTGCGGCACAATGGCGCCTGCGGAGCTGCTAGCCTGCCAAGGCCACAGGTTGTATTTCGTGCCTGCCTCTCTTTGTCTACAGTGATTTCTAGCTAGCAGGAGGGAAACAGACGGGCAGAGAGAGAGAGACAAATGGAGAGGCGAAGCCGGCCGATGTTTGCCGTCGCTCGTTTGGCGTCGGACGAGGCGGCCTAACAGGAAAACGCTGATGACGAACTCCCGGAGACGCCTCGCTTCGTGTTCTCTTTCTCTCTCGCTTTGTCTCTCCGTCCCTCCCTCCTTTCTTGTCTCTCACTCTGTTTGTTTGTTTATTGTTCAAAAGCAGACGAGCAGAAGCATGACAGGAAATCACACTCCCGGTCCCGTTGCCAAAGAATGACATTTCACCCTCCTTTTTCTCTCAAAGCGAGAAATCAGAGACATAGCAAGCAATTGCGAGATGAAGCAAGAGCACGCTTTGTTAGCATGCTAAGTATAGCCTCGCTTTCTGAGGCGCTTCCAAAGAGCTGTGCTTGTCTGGTGTCATTTTCAGACTGAGATCTGGTGTCTGTTGAAAATTAGATTACTTACACCAATACCTTAGCAACCACTTAGCAATAGTGAGGTACTGCAATACCAAACTCACATACTGTAGAATCAACATGGTTAGCCAAAGCTAGCTGCCTAAGCTGGCTAGCTATCTGAATAGCCTGAGTATCTGGATTGGTGCTAGGCTAGAGTTGGCTTTTCTTTTTTTATTTATTAGAATTAATATTTAATACTCATTTACTGCACTTGTACTTTCTCCCGCATCCCTTTGTAGTTAGTTTTAAAGTTGACCTGAACTTTGGTTGGGTCTGGCCAAGATTTCCCTTTGCTTTCCTTGGGCCCTGTTGGGTTATGCTCAAGAAAATGTGATGTAGTGGTGTAGGCCTATTATTTTTAAGTGCTTTGTTTTTTTTATTTTTTTATGAAGTTATGGTGTGATAATCATAATATAGTATAGTTTAATGACAGTTTATAAGGCATGGGTATTGTGGGTCTGTTTTTTTTTTTTTTAGGGTCAATCTAAGCTCTAGTTTCCCAAGAACCCAACAAACCTTCAGTCTCAAGGTCTGGTTCATATAGGAACCTGAGGTCACATACTGTACATGGCCACCATTGAATGCAGTGTTTTGAAATAAAAAATTGTAATGCTATCATTCGTTCAACAGTAGCACAACAGTGTAAACATACCACTGATTATTATTATTTTTTAATGGCTCTGATGGGTATACATTCGATATACAACATCTCTTCATCTCTCCATCTTTTTTCATTACCAGCAGTAATAGAAGCGTAGATTTAACATCTTGAAGGCCCTGTCATCAATGTTGATTTAAGTCCAGATGTCTTCTGAGGAAAATTGGATGCTGGAGTTGTTGGGAATGTCTGTGGGCAGATTATCATAGGCTTTAGCATCCTTCCAGTGCAGACTGTCTGATATAGTAGATGATTTAGCAGATCACGCTAATGTCAAGCCGACACTGATCAGCATGAACTCATATTTTCCTCATTGGACAGATGTCCGGTTCATGCTACAGCGGAGCGCGTCTCGGAGCGTTGCGTTCTTCTTCTTCTTCTTCTTCTCCTTCTTTTCTGCTGTGTGGTCTTGTGGTCAGGGTGTTGTAATGAGATGAGACTTGAATATCGACAGGACATCAACTGTCCACCATCAGCCCGAGCGTGGGCAGCGAGAATGAGGGAGGAGAATGAAGATGACTAATGTTACCTTTCTCCATCCATCTCTGTGTCCACTGGGCTGGGTAATGACTCTCTATGACACCTCTGTCTCTCTCTCTCTCTTTTTCTCTCTCTCTCTTCCTCTTTTTCTCTCTTTCTCTCCATGAGAGAGCAGCTGGAAGCGAGCATTGATTGTCCTTTCCAGTTTCATTCAGAGATGGTGTGAGGCTTTGGCCAGAACTGGCTCTGCCTAGTTTTATTTTTTCTCTCCCTCCCCTCTTTTTCATCTATCGTGTTCATTTCCTCTCCTGGTGTGTTTCGACCGCTGTGAATCCCTCCCTCCCTTCCTCATCCCTCTCTCTCTCTCTCTCTCTCTCTCTCTCTTTCTCTCTCTCTGTTTCTGGGCTGTTGTTTGACTGCAGTGAGGAGGAGTCATCGGGGATCAGTGTATTTGCTTGAGAAACAGATAGGGTCTAGTCGAAAAGCATGAAAGAGAGAGAGAGAAAAAGAGAGAGAGAGTAGGAGCGAGGGAGTGAGGGAGGTATGAGGGTCAGCCAGAGACTTGGAAGGCAAGATTAATTGAGGAGGGCCTGTGGAGTGAGAGAGATATGAAGAGAAGTTGCTGAATCTGCGATATCTATCTCTCTATATATTTTTTTTCTCTCTATCTCTCCCTCTTTCTGTCTCTTTTTCCTTCTCTGTACACCTGTGCACCTGTTTGTTAATACATTATCTGATCAGCCAATCGTTTTATAGTAATGCTTATGTACACGGTGTATTAGGCCTTAAATTTAGGGGTCCAAAAGGAGAATTGATTGCTGAAGTTTCATATTTTGCCGGCTGCAGGAATGCTGGCGGCTGGTTGGCTACCGTCTTAACCAATCATTTTCTGAGGGCTCTTCTATTCTCTTTGTTTTGTTTACACCCCCATGTGCTCCTTTAGCACATGGCTTTGTTGTTTTGTTAGTGGCCCTGTCTCTGCCTTAGCTCCGCCCTAGCCCTTAGTTCTGTCCCCTGCTGTCTTGTTTGTAACCCCACCCCCCTTGTTTCCTTCCCCAGGTGTTTCTCATCCTCTCTGGTTATATATAGAGTGTTTCCTGTTCGAGTCTTTTATATTATTGTATTTTGTGTTCCATAGAATCTCAGTGTTTCATATATTCAGGTCTATTGTTTAGTGAGCTGTGTTTTCTAAAGACTTCATGCATGCTTGTCAGGTTTGTTAGGCTTGGATCTTAGTGTCGTTCCTGTTATATGGTTTCTTGTTTTCTTAGCTTAGCCTAGTCTTGTCCTAGCCTAGTTCTTGTCTTAGTTAATTTAGTATACCAGTCTTGTTTCTTAGTTTTTACACTTACATCCATCCTACTCATCATTGACAGCCTTGGTGCAACCTGCATGACTATAAATGGTATTAAAATATCATTAATTACTTATAAAAGGCTTTGTCCTACTTCTTTTTTACTGTGATTTACTGTAACTGTCTCTACTATACAGCTCCACATTAATAGGTTCATGTTTTCCTTCTCCATTATTCTATTCCTATTCTATTGCCGAATCCTCTCTATAGGAATAAGACAAGCTGTGTGTGCATTATCATTACATTTAGACCATTTATCCTACGCTCTTATACAGGTATTCCTATTACAGATTTGGGTTAATGTACAGTTAGGAGTCTAGCCCAGGGAATCTTATTGGTCACCCAAAGCACTAATTGAACCCCAGTCTCCCAGTCACTGATTTTGTTGTAGCTCACCAGCAGGTAGTGGTGTTATCCACTGCGCCACACCAACCACATGGCTTCAAGAAATGTCTTTCTTCTTATCTGCATTTTTTCGTGACCTTTTTTAAATGCACATCATCCAAAACACTGCTTAAGGACACGTGAGTGAATACTGTGCTGTACGTATCTCGCTTACACACACACACACACACACACACACACACACACACACAAACACACACACACACAGAGCAGAGCAGAGAGATAGAGCTTTGTTAATGTTAATTAACTACCAGTATATTAACCTTGAGGGGGTATGATATCTGCAATAATGTTGTTTATGATTTCTGTCATCCGCTCTCTCTCTCTCTCTCTCTCTCTCTCTCTCTCTCTTAGCTCTCTCTCTCTCTCTCTCTCTCGCTGTCTCTCGCCCTCGCTCTCTCTTTCCAAGAGGTCATATTCTGCTTGGAGAAAGTTGATTAAACCCTTTTCATCATCTTTATATGCCACTGAGCCCAATCATTATTCCTTCCAATCGGCTCTAATGTTTGTTTGTTTTGCTGTAAAGGTTTAGCCTAATGGACCTTGCTAATGAATGAATCATACATTTCATTTGAAAACCCAGCGCGCAGAGCTTTTTGCTCTTTTCATTAGGTTTTGTAGGAAGTCGTACGCACGCGCATGCTCGCGCCGCTTCGGATTTTTACATTCGTTTTAATTCATTTGCTTGTTGTTGAAGGATGTGTTCTAATTTAGCCGGGGAGAGAGAGAAATGGCTGCGCTGATTGGGAGTGAAAGTCGTTGGATTCGCTCTTTAATGAGTCCTGGGTGCGCTTTCCGTACTGTAGCGTATGCAGAAATTCACTTACCTCTCCTCACTAAGGAAAAGTAGTGATTTTATCCCTCAAACTTTCAGCAGCTGCTGCTGTTATTGATCAGTTATTGCGCTTGTTCTGCTACTTGATTAAATATGTGAATGTCGGCCAATAAAGGCGATCTTGTGCTTGGTGAAAGGCAATTAAAGAAGTTCTTCTGCTTGGTGCAGAGGGTACTTTATTAGAAATTTATTTATTTTTGGCTTCTTTGAGCTTTTCATGCCTTATACGGTCATAGTTACTATTACACCGTAGACTGCAGCCCTTATCTTATTATATTAATAAAGTTACAGTACCAAATTTTTAAGTTTTGAGGTCAAATCGATCATTTTTAAAGAAGAAAATCATTACCAGTTGTGCCAACTACCTTTAAAAATGTTGTATTATTATTATATTAAGTGTCTCAAACTTAAAAAAAAAAAAAAAAAACTTTATATTTTAGTTGGCCTAAATTTGGCCTAAAGTTCCATGCATTTTGTATTGTATGTTCTGCTCACTATCCTTTAGGATTAACAAAAAAAACCTTAAATTGTTCTTTAATTTAATATAGCAACTAAGAACTAGGAAATAATGACTAGTATATAACTATTACACATGATATATTACAAATTATATATTATATATAGCCAATGTATAGTCTAGTAACTTGCTCTTACAGCCTACAACACTGAGTACATCAATCAATTAACCTTTTTTTTTTCACTCTGTAATACATTGAGTTTACCCTCATTTACAAAGCAGCCGAGCATTCACAACTTAAAGGGACTGAAAATACATTTTGATTAAAATAAAAATCAAGTGTTTAATCAGGTAACTTAAAATATAACAGTTATAGGGGCACTAAAACTAAACCCTACTCCACGCTCAGCTTAAATTTGAAAGAGGATAAAAATGGGAGGAGCAGTTTGGGACGGGCATTGAGTCATTGAGTCATTGAGTGATGTATGGGTTTAGAGGCGGGGCAGGAGGGAGAGTTGATTGGCTGAGCTGCAGCAGCAGCAGCAGCAGTGTGCCTCTGTTAGCAGTGAGACCCGGATGGTTTGACGTCAGCAGGGTGTCAGAATTAAAATACAACAAACATACTGTAGACCATGTTACATACCATTAACGCATATTATTGAGGTTATTTCTCAAAATTTCTGAAATGTCTCAGTAGGCCTGAAACTAGATTATCAATAATTTTCAGAAAGTGCAAAATGTGGGCATGGATCACACAGTAGTCCCAACTTTTATGTTCTAAAAGTTTTTTACTACATAAGAGTATTGATTAAAACTTTACATTACATTAAATACCTTGTCTTTGGTCTGAGTGAGGAACAGTATGACAGTAGAACAGACTCCAGGAACAGTCTCTATAGAAGTTTAAGTAGTAATTGAGTAATTGAGTAATTTAGTAGTAATTTAGTTTGGTGGGTTGTTACGCTCCGCTGCTCACGCTGCAGTCGGTGCATGTCCTGGTCATGGTGAACCCGTGGCAGACTGTGGCCGTGGCTTTGAAGTCCAGTTCCTAATGACTTGTGATAATGATCCTGTAGCTCCAGCATAGGCTCAAGTTTAAAAACCTGACGGTGGCTTTTGTTCGTAACTGAGAGTGACATTTTTATAATTACCATTCAGGCTCACCATGTCCTGGCTGGCAAATTGCGGCATTACTTATTCATGCGTCTCGCCATTGCGACGGAGAAGAAGGAAGAGAGGGAGGAGAGGGAGGAGAGGAGAGCGGGAGGAGAAGTGAGGAGAGTGAGAACTGCGGCGTATCTCTGCGTGTTGATGCTGAAGGACATTTCAGTCATGTGACGCTTATGAGGCATTTGTACAAGGGCTCTTAGTATTCGGTAAAGAGAGAGAGAGAGAGAGAAAGAGCGAGAGAGATAGAGAGAGAGAGAGATAGAGAGAGAGAGAGAGAGAGAGAGAAAGAAAGAGAGAGAGATTTGTCACCCTATGCTGAGATGGTATGTTCCCCTGAGTGACTGACTGCAGGTATAGCCTTCTCTCTCTATCTCTCTCTCTCTCTCTCTCTCTCTCTCTCTCTCTATCCTCTCCTCACTCTTTTATCTCTTCTTCTCTCATTACCACTCTCTCTATATCTCTATCTTTCTCTCTCCTTTATCATTCTTATCTTCCCTCTTCCTATCACTCTTTGCATGTTTGTGTTTCTCTCTCTTTCTCTTTTTTATCTCTTTCTCTAGTTCTTATTCTCTCTGTCCTTCCCTCCTGTATCACTGTTTCATTCTTCTTCTTCTTCTTCTTCTTCTTCTTCTTCTTCTTCTTCTTCTTCTTCTTCTTCTTCTCTTACTACCCTTCTGTTTATGTCTCTCTCTTTCTCTATATTTCTTATTCTCATGTTCTTTCTCGTCTGTATCACACTCTCTCTCATTCTTTTTTCATCTCTTCTTCTCTCTCCCTATCATTTTGTGTGTTTCTCTCTTTCTTTCTCTCTCCTTTCTCATTCACCCTCTCTCGCTCTCTCTTTCTCTCTCTTACACACAAACACACTCTCCCTCTCTCTCTCTCTCTCTCTCTCTCTCTCTTTCTCTCTGGCTCTCCCTCTCTTACACACAATATCACTCTCTTTATATCTTATTCTTTCATTCTTTCCTGTATCTCTTTCTGTCTCTCATTCTCTTTCTATCTCATCTTCTCTATTTCCCTATCAGTCTGCGTATGTGTGTTTCTCTCCTTCTTTCTATCTTCCTTTCTCACTTTCTTCCTCTCTCCCTCTCTTACACACAATATCACTCTCTTTATATCTTATTCTTTCTTTCTTTCCTGTATCTCTCTCTCTCTCATTCTCTTTCGATCTCTTCTTCTCTCTCTCCCTATCACTCTGCGTATGTGTGTTTCTCTTCTTCTTTCTCTCTTTTCTCTCTCTCCCCCTCTCTCTCTCTCTTTCTCACAAACTCCGAGTCCAGCTCACAGGCCCCTGTTGCCATGGTAACTGGCGGAGGGAGAGCTGCAGTGATGGAGAGAGGAGTTGGAGGGATCCATTCAGCCTCTGGAATGTGGTCTCCCTCTTCCCCTCTCTCTCTCTCTCTCTCTCTCTCTCTCTCTCTCCCTTTTTACTCTCCTCCCTCTTCCTCTCTCTCTCCATCTCTCTCCATCTCTCTCTTCCCCGCCCCATTTAATTTTTTGCGGATCTATGATTGTATGATAATGTTTTACTCAAACGGCGTGGACAGCTTCTTGTCTGCAGTGTGTGTGTGTGTGTGTGTATGTGTGTGTGTGTGTGTGTATGTGTGTGTGTGTGTGTGTGTGTGTTAGTCCGCACTATAGGCGAGCTCTGAATAAGCTTTGAGAGCGCCTGGGGGAAAGCTTATTAAAACAGCCAAGCCAAGGACCCTGATAAGTGGTCACCCATTAGAAAGCATTTTAGTTACAGTTATGAACGATATTACATCTCACATCTCTGTGCGCACAGTCATCTCTCTCTCTCTCTCTCTCTCTCTCTCACTCTCTTTCTCTCTCTCTCTCGCACTCGTTCTCTCTCTCCGTCCCCCTCCTTCTTCCCTGGCCTTCAGCCCCTCTCAGAACCAAGGGGGTTCATTAAAGCTCGGCCCTGACAGCTTAGCTTTAGAAAAAAGAGAGCGCTCTCCAAAAGAGAAATGAAAAAAGGGAATACGAGAGAGTGAGAGAGAGTAAGAGAGAGTGAGAGTGTGTGTGAGAGCAAGAGAAAGTAGCTTATCTCATGCATTTGCAGTTGTTTTGATACTGACGTGTCTGATGTGCACATACTGTAGCCGTAATTTAGTCCCTTTAAGAAAAAAAAATGAAATGTTTCATTTGCATAAAGAATGAGCTAATAATGTAAAATTACCGCGCGCGCCGTACCGCGGGTTAAGTTTCCGGATTAGAGCTCTTCTCAGTGGGGGGAAAAAACAGACGACAGCTCGTTTGCAGCGCAAATTAAATGGCTCTGAAACCGTAAGTGTTTTGTTGACCCGGTAACACCGCAGTAAAGCTCTGTATTGGTATTTCCTAACAGAATGCCATTTATTAAAACATTTAAACCACATCTGGGCTGTGTAGTAAAAAGGCGCTATACATTATGCCTTTCTCTCACTATCACTCACTATATATATATATATATATATATATATAGACCACTTAAAAATCATGCATTTCTTCAATTTCACCAAATTGAAAACCTCTGAAATATAATCAAGAGGAAGATGGATGATCACAAACCATCAAACCACCAAACTGAACTGCTTGAATTTTTGCACCAGGAGTAAAGCAGCATAAAGTTATCCAAAAGCAGTGTGTAAGACTGGTGGAGAAGAACATGATGCCAAGATGCATGAAACTTTCTCTTTCTTTCTCACTCACCCCCTTTAAAAAAATAACAAGTAAGCTTTGAACATTAGCTAATATTAGCTTAAAAAAAGGCATTTTTTTGGTCAATTGGCACCACTTTAAAATACACCACCTTTATAAAGGGTTTATAAACAGTTAATAACAGTGTTTATACATGTTTTTTTAATGCCAAACATAAGCCAGCATGAACATTTTGATTTATAACTTTCCTTTTAAGTCTTATGTAACTACCAGGATTAATTAATATTCATCAAGTAATCATAATGTGGTGTACACCAACATATTAAATGACTAAACTCACATTCTTTATATTACTTTATTTTTATTTATTGTTGTTATTTATGGAAAGGACAGTGTTCATAATCCAGACTAGTCCTGACTGATGAAAAAGACAATGTAAGATAATCACCCTGAGGTTTGACCGCCTAAATGAATGTAAAAGCACTATTTGACAAATGACACATGTACTTATGTGTTCCAGATGCTTATTCATTGTTTTTGAAAGTATTTGCAACCTATTATAGCCATTAATAAACTCATTTTATAAACTGTTCATAATCCCTTTATTAAGGAGTGATATTTGAAAGTAGTACCAGTCATATTAACATTTAAACACTTGCCTTAATTAATACTCAGTAGTTCATGTGAAGCTGAAGGGGGTGGGGGGTTATTTATCAGTAAGTGTTTGAGATAGGTAAAGTAATCCAGACTAGTGCTGACTGGTGTTGTCACACTAGAATGGGCCACACAGAGAAGTTTAACTCTTTATTGGCCAAATTTTGGCTGAAATGTGATTATAATTTTGGTACCACGTTAAAATAAGACTACCTTTATAAAGGGTTTATAAATGGTTTACAATTAGTTTATTAATGGCTACTAATTAGGTTGTAAATGCCTTAAAAATCATTAATAATCAGTTATAACACATATGTAGAAAGGGCAATAATGACCTGTTGTTTGCCACACTGTGAACCCATAGCCATTTATACTGTTGCCCTTTCCATGTATGTGTTATAACTGATTATTAATTATTCTTAAGGCATTTACAACCTAATTAGTAACCATTAATAACAACAATTAATGTGAAAAACATGTGCGAAAGTAGCTTAAGGGTATAATTACAGTAAATATACTGTTGTACTGTGTAAAGAAGCAGGTCCCTATACCGTTTCCAAGCCACTCGAATGCATTTCTATATATATATATATAAAAAAAAAAACAATGTATAAATATAGAATGACATGTAGAAAATCGTATCTATTGTATAAATTGCTAGCTGTCAGTGTTTCTCGTATGCCTCCTTCACACTGTTTTCACTCAGTGTCGCCGTCAAACTTGACGGAGCGAGCTCGTTTTACAGCGTGGACAGTAATTAACCCTCGGAGTGAAAGGGATCGTTTCGGCCTAATTACAAATCTGTGTAATCAATTTATTTCTGCATATTTATTTTATTTATTTATTTCTATATTTATTTATTTGTGTGTGTGTGCCCGAGTGTGTGTGTGAGTGTGCGACGCCGAGGAGACCAAACAAGCAAACAAAGGCAAGCGTGCGTCTCTCCCCCCTCTAATTACAAACATATCCAGTTAATTACACACACGCACATGTGCACACACACTCACACACACTGTTTCTGAAAGCTTAGGCCTGCCTGCGCCGGCAGCAGTGCTTTTTTCTGTAATAGTGAGGCCTATTCATGGTTTGAAGCAGCCCGTGATTGGCTAATACTAAAGCACTGTGTGTGTGTATATGTGTGAGCGGGCATATGTGTGTGTGTGAGCCATATCTTATAATGAAGTTTGCTTATTAATCACACAAAAGACTGACTCGCTCATCAAACACATCCAGCGAATCGTCTCAAGGCCACAGTGAGATGAAGTGGAGGCTTCTAGCTGTGCACTAGTTAGTGAACTTCATCAGGATACTGTTTTGCTTATACAGCTGATACAGCTGTTGTGTTCTCTACTAGGCAATCCTGAGTGTGGAAATGAGACTAGGGGAATGGCGGTGGGCAGATTTGGAGGCCACGACCCACACAGATTACTATTATATTATTTTAAGTTCTAATAATAAAATACTGGCTGAAGCTCCGCTGGCAAGTGACATTGAGGCCTATTTATGGTTTGAAGCAGCCAGTGATTGGCTAATACTAAAGCACAGTGTGTGTGAGTGTGTGAGAGCGTGCATATGTCTGTAAGCAATATCTTATAATAAAGTTTGCTTATTAATCACACAAAAGACTGACTCGCTCATCAAACACATCCAGCGAATCGTCTCAAGGCCACAGTGAGATGAAGTGGAGGCTTCTAGCTGTGCACTAGTTAGTGAACTTCATCAGGAGACTGTTTAGCTTATACAGCTTATAAAGGTGTTGTGTTCTATACTAGGCAATCCTGAGTGTGGAAATGAGATTCGGGGAATGGCGGTGGGCGGATTCGGAGGCCACGACCCACACAGATTACTATTATATTATTTTAAGTTCTAATAATAAAATAATGGCTGAAGCTCTGCTGCCAAGCTGCCAGTGCTTTTCGTAACAGTGAGGCCTATTCATGGTTTGAAGCAGCCAGTGATTGGCTAATACTAAAGCACTGTGTGTGTATGTGTGTGAGCGTGCATATGTGTGAGCGATATTTTATAATGAAGTTTGCTTATTAATCACAAAAAAGCTGTTTGTGTGTTTGCTTATGCCTAAATTCAACCCAACTAGTGCACTAGTTAGTGAACTTCATCAGGATACTGTTTTGCTTATACAGCTGATACAGCTGTTGTGTTCTATACTAGGCAATCTAAACTAGGGGAATGGCGGTGGGCGGATTCGGAGGCCACAACCCACACAGATTACTATTATATTATTTTAAGTTCTAATAATAAAATACAGTCCAATTTCCAAATAGTTTTTTGCTTCACTCACTCCTTTCCAGCTGCGAAAAACTCTCAGTCCATTGGTGGTGATAAATGACCTAGCTATGGTAAGCAACCTTACTGAAGCTCAGTGATTACCTGCCTGTTTAGCACAATAAAAGCCAGCTCATCCATTTCCATGGCTGAAGTGCACTGTTTGCTGGCTGTTGTGTTCTATACCAGGCAACCCTGAGTGTGGAAATAGCGGGGAATAGCGGTGGGCAGATTTGGAGGCCACAACCCACACAGATTACCGTAATATACCACAAAGTTCTAATAATAAAATACTGGCTGAAGCTCTGCTGTCAAGATCTGCCAGTGCCTAAACTCAGCATGTTACCTTAATATCTGATAATATTATATAGCCTGATCATGGTTTGAGTAAATACACAAAATATATAACCCTTAATGGTCCTTTAAGCTTTTTTACCAGGGTATCTATAAAACATTGCACATTGTGAGCTATAACACAGAATAAATTACTTTTTTATCCAGTCTAAGCTTTATTTAGAACAAGAAAGACTATCAAAAACTGCTAAAAAAAAAAAAGCAGTTGTTCTTTTATAACACAATAACTCTTTCAACTTGGGTGGAGACCCTTATCCACCATCTAACCCAACACCAAAAGGGTGAATAACAATCCACCAGGGAAACTCCCAGAGAGGTAAAACATGTCAACACTGTGATTTTAACACTGTAGATTCTGGATGTTTCAATGAATCTTCGCTGCTGGTTTTAATAGGGAAATAATTAAGCTAAAACTAGGTCTCTCTCTCTTTCTCTCCGATGGTCTTCTGTTATCTTCTGAATTAATTAGACTTTAACTCTGCATTTTTTTGCGTTCTTTCTCTTCATTCTCCCTCGTCCGCTCTTTATCTGTGGCGGCCCGCTTGTGTTTGGGGTTTTTATTAAACTGTGTAAATCATTATTGAGCGCTCTCCCCCCGCCCGCCTCTTTTGTTCGCGCACCTCCGAAACAGACCAGCTCTTCACTTATCTGGTCCTGCACACGCTGTAATTACATCCCCGTCGATCGTATCGCTCTTAAAGGTGCGGCGTTACCTCCGCTCGGGAGATACCGCATCCCTCGCTCTCTCTCTTTCTCTCTCCCCCTCTCTCTCTCTCTCTCTCCGTACAGTCGACTCGCTCTCCTCTCACTGCATCCTTCATTAGCTTTCAGTTTATAGAAATCCACTTCTGTTTCAGATAGAAGTTACAAATCAATTCTAATACGATCTGAGTCCTCTACAACTTTCACAGCTTTCAAATAACTGAGCTGTAAAATATTAACACACTCTGGACGCGTCTCTGCTGCTGCTGCGGATGCTGTAGAAGATTGCATCATGGGAGCTGAGAAAGCTGTAGAGCGTCCATAATTCATTTAAGATAATTTAATTTCCAGATTTCCTCATGTTAGGAAAAAAAATGACTTGAATTTAAAGTTGTATTAAAGTAGGAAAATACTGCAGTTCAGAATTATTTATAATGAATCAACTAGAAATGTTATTTCCTGATTTCTTTTAGTTATTTATTTCGTTTATTGTGTTTATTTTAAAAAAAAATGAAATTGACAAGTGTTATGCATTCACTCTCTTTTCTCTCTTTCTCTTTCACTTGCTCTCTCTCCCTCTCTCTCTCTCTCTCTTCCTCTTCTTTTATTGTATCCCTCTCTAACACATACATTTTTTATTTTATCCTCTCTAGCTTCCTTTCCTCTTTCTCTAGTCATCACTCTTTCTTTCTCTAGTTTTCCGTTTCTCTCTCTCTCTTTCCCTTTAGTTCCCTCAGTCTAGTTATCTTGCTATCTCTCTCTCTTTCTCTAGTTACCTCTCTCTCTCTTTCTCTAGTTTTCTCTAGACTCCAATTATCTATCTCTCTCTTTCTCTAGTTTTCTCTGTCTCTAGTTATCGCTCTCTCTTTCTCTAGTTCTCTCTCTAGTTCTCTTTCTCTCTCTCTCTCTTTCTCTGTCTCTAGTTTTCGCTCTCTCTCTCTTTCTCTAGTTCTCTCTCTAGTTCTCTTTCTCTCTCTTTTTCTCTAGTTTTCTCTGTCTTTCAGTAGTTCCTGCTCTCTTTCGCTCTCTCTCTTTCGCTCTCTCTCTAATTCTCTCTTGCTCTAGTTCTCTCTTTCTATTTATCTCTGTAGTTCTTTCTTTATTTCTTTATATCCTTTTCACTCTTTAATCTTTCTGTCTCTCTCCATCATACATGGTGTGATGCTGTTACACTATTTCTCCCCAACTTCTATCTTCCTTCTCCCTTACTTACTGTCTTTTTCTCTCTATCCCTTTCTGCCTCTCTCTTTACCTCATCCATACTCTCTCTCTCTTTCTCTCTGTATTTCTCTCTCTCTGTTCTCAGCATGCAGATTCTGCAAAGCCTCAAAGCACCAATTCATCTCTGTCTCCCAAACTTATTGTCCAGCCAGCGTCTCCCCTCCTCCCCTCCTCCACCCCTCCTCACTTTCTCCTCCTCCCTTGTTCTCTCATTCTCTCTCTCTCTCTCTCTCTCTCTCTCTCTCTCTCTCTCTCTCTCTCTCTCTTTCTTGCTCTCTTGTTTTGTTTCACCCTGACCAAAGCTAGCGGCGTGTCACCATTTTCAATTACGCCAGTGTGTGTGTGTCTGTGTGTGTGTGTGAGTGTGTGTGTGTGTGTGTGTGTGTGTGAGTGTGTGTGTGTATGTGTGTGTGTGTGTGTGTGTGTGTGTGTGTGTGTGTGTGTACCGGAGGGGTGCGACGCTGTGGGCTGGCTTGTTCTTATTTAGCGCCACTGGCTGTGATTTCGCCGGGCCTGATACACCTCCTCCACTGCAGCCTGAACAGAGCTGATGGTGAAGACTGGAGCAACTGGAGCATGAGCGGGAGACACTTACACACTTACCACACAGGAGTGTGTGTGTGTGTGTGTGTGTGTGTGTGTGTGTGTAAGGTTGTGTATTTAGAGGGCATTTACTGTAACAGGGCACTCTTTAAGAGAGAGAGAGAGTGGCATCAGGGCGTGAGAGAGTGATGTATTGCTATCTTAGTAACGGAAAACACAGGTGCACCACTGACTGATTTGATCCTAGACAACAGTCAACCATCAGATGTTTATTACTATCTCGGCAACACACGCGTCCTATAAACACAACGACATGCAGCAGTGCACAAATCCTACTTTTACATCAACAGCATTGCTTTTCCCATAAATAAATAAGCTGGTCAGTTTTCTCTGCTGATAAGCATAGAACTGTGCACTGTGTCATTAAAATAGCAATACGCCAAAGTTAGAGTAAGTGACATGCTCTCTCTCTCTCTCTCTCTCTCTTGCTCTTTCCCTCTTTTTCCTGTTCTCTTTCTATCCCCAACTCTTAATATCTCTCTCTCTCCATCACACATACTCCCTCTTTCCCCTTTCCTCTACTTCTCTCTGTCTTTGGTTCTCTTTCTTTTTTTTTCTTTATACCCTTTTGTTCGTCTCTCCATTACAACCGTAATGACAACAATATTGCCAAAGCATTAAAATAGCAACAAAAGAACAATAAAACAAACTATTTTGTAACAATTACAAAATAAGTGAAAACAGTTCTGTTTCCTGTAAATGGACGAGCAGGACAGTTTCTTTTGCTGGGAAGCGCAGAAGCACTGCACTGTTAAAATAACAATCCGCCAAAGTTAGAGCAAGTAACATGTGGATTGGTTTATTTCATGTTACACCCAAGTTGCCTTTTGCACATTTCGAGCCACGCAAAAGGTGTACTTTTCCTGTCATTACGACAGCAAAGACACACTAACCAACCCTAAATCAAATTGCTTGGTGCACGGTTTGAGGTCTCGCTTAAGTAATATTTTGCTAAAATAGCACTCTACCACAGAGTGGATATGTGTGAGTGTGTGTGTGTGTGTGTGTGTGTGTATGAGTACATGATCATGACTGCATGTGAATGCATTTCACTTCACCCTCTGTTCCTGTCAGACTCAACCCACGCTGACCTTTAATAGTCTGACTGCATTTGAGCCTCGGGGGCCAAAATGCAAAAACGTCGCTCACAAGACAGAGCATAGTGTCTTCCCCCCCCCTCACACTCTCACACACTCTCATCTGACCAGCAGCCCTGACTCCTGCCTGCCTGTCAATGACCCCTCTTCATCCAGCCACAAAGAGAAGGCCCTGACCCATCCTCTGCTAAAACCCTTCAGTGCCGATTCTCTCCCGCTGCCGGAGCTCCGGGGATGACGGTTAAGGTTGTTATCAGCCTTTAGCAATGAGATTATCCACGCATTTTTCTTGCTTCTTTTTAGCGGCGGTTCAAAGCCACACATTTGAGACGCGGAATCTGCGGAATCCGGGGGCTCTTTTGTCCAGCTTTGGCCTTCCTGACCGCAGCTTCTGAATGGAGCATCTCACCGCTCAGCGGACAGGCCTCTGTGCCTCTTTCCATTAGAGCCGGGCCTTATTCAGCATCGTTTTTTTTTTTTTTTAGCCGCTGTCATTGTGCCGATGCATTGACTGGTCCGCTCTGCCGATTTGTTCCCCCGGCCATTGTGGCGTCTCCTCAGAGAGGCCGCTTGGCCTGCAGGCATACGGACACGCGTGCCTTCAAGCCCATTGTTTCCTGTGAAAAGAGGACGTGAACAAAGTCACCTCCTATTTCACCGCTGGCCCTCACTCCGAGTTCCACATTAGAGCCCATTATTAAAGCGCTATAGCACTACAGCACGCACTGCGGCGCCACGGCCAGTTCCTGTTAAAATAATCGGCCTTCGCTTAAAAGAACTTTAGTAAAACTAAGGCGTCACCTCATTTTGTAGCTTTGACCCTTTAACATGCACTTATAGACTGCAATTCATAGGTTAAAAATGATAAAAGGTAAACAATAATAACAGTAATAGCTTTATTATAGCTTATCATACTTAAGAATATAGGTCAAAGTACTTCACCTTAAAATTATACAAAAAAAAAGCTAAGCAATGTAAATAAAACATACAGCACTAGGGCTGAAACGACTAAATTGAATAAATCAATTATGATCAATTATTAAAATAGTTAGCAACTGATTTTCTAATCGGTTAGTTGGGTCTACAGTGAGTCATGAGCAGTTCGCCACTTTAAGAGTTAAAAAGTAAATCAATCCTCTTTTTTAATAAGTTTAAAGCCATTTTCAAGCTCTTTTTTGATTCTAATATTGTTTTATAACAGTATTTGAGAGTCACGGCCAAGTGTATATTTATAAGCATATATACATTACATACACTGTTGTTGTGTTTGAGTATTATTTTTACTTCACTACTTAAGTACTTAAGTACTAAAATACTGTATCTGTATCTACTGGAGTATTATTTCTACTTCACTACTGTATTTAAGTACTAAAATACTATATTTGTATCTACTGGAGTATTATTTTTACTTCACTACTTAAGTACTTAAGTACTAAAATACTGTATTTGTATCTACTGGAGTATTATTTTTACTTCACTACTTAAGTACTTAAGTACTAAAATACTGTATCTGTATCTACTGGAGTATTATTTCTACTTCACTACTGTATTTAAGAACAATAAATAATCTCTGGTAATTCTTCACGTCAACACAAATATTTTAAATAATGGAAGGTTTGTGTCTTCCTTATACAATTAATACATTAGTTCTAAAAAAAAACTACCATATATGAGAAATATCTGGTAAAAGAAATATTGAATAAATCTTAAAAAACGATCTATACAGCACAATTAAACACAAAATCAAATAAAAGTGACAATTCATTTACTTACATTATAATCAAAGTAACAAAAGACTGAGGGTTAGTGCCAGTGTATACACTGTATATGATATAAATAAATCTGTATATATATAGTAATCTGTATATATATATATATATATATATATATATATATATATATATATATATATATATATATATATACTTTATTGGCATTGCAGGAAAATACTGCACCACATTCAATACGTTGGAAATTATGCTGCTTAAGTGATAGTTTACTTAATAAAAACTACGTTTACATCATCTAACGTTCTCCAACTGTTCGTTCCATTGGCTTTCCATATTATTTTTTATTCAGTTCAAGGACCTGGACCTGATCTGGATCTTAACCCCCTATATTACTGACTTCTTCTCGACACATCACGCTATTCATTAATGTGTTTTAGTACTCTTGTCTTGTTGGTTTGATCCTGTAAGGTCCTTCAAGGTCATGTCAAACAGGTTATGGAAAACTCCTGTTTTGTTCTTGTGAATAAAAGAAAATAATGATTGAAGTTACACTTATATAGAGCCTTTCTAGAACCTCAATGAAGCTTTACAATCACCTTTTAGCCACAACATTCAGCATTCAGCACTTATCCACACACACACACACACACTAGTGAAAAGCAGCAGCCAATCACACACAGCCTACTCTTAACCAGAAACCACTGTCCACCTGGAGAACTGCATAGGGCACTATGGGTTGGAGTTATCCCCATACACGTATACATCAGGACAATTTAGGATAGTTTTATATTTTTTATATTATTTAGAGTAAATAATCTACCTGATCTTCATATTTTTGAACTGTGCAGACACAAGGTCAACATGGAAACTCCACCCACATAGGGACTTGAACCCAAAACCCCAGTGACAGGAGGTGATGAACATGCTAACCACTAAGCCAATGTGTTGCAAAAATGAGCAAAAGAGATAGAGTAGAAGTAAGAAATAATAGAAGTCTAGTAAGACTGAAAGCGCTTATCGTTGTTGTCCAATGAAAAACACGTATCGCCATTTTTGTCTGTTTGTTTTATTCTATAAACTACGGACAACATTTCTCCCAAATTCCAAAAAAAAACAAGAAAAAAACAAGTTCATATCGCCGCTGTCCTACGAAAAACACTTATCTCCATTTTTGTCGATTTTTAGTTTACTACATAATTTGAGTAGACAAACTCTCTTACACTGTGCCAAAATTTCTTGATGAACGGACTGATAGAAAATCTTCAAAATGACCTGAAATAAACTCTTTTTACATTGACTTCCATTGAAAGTTTAGGTTTTAAGGTTTTTTCTCTCTCCTGTAAAGTTGCTGTTTTTTTTATGGACAGCGCCACTTGTATTTAGCTAAAATATAAAAACTAAAGCATAACATTTTAGCCTATAGCCTATTTTAGTTTATACTCTATGCCTTCATGCTTTAGGTGAGTTAATTGGAGCATGCTTCATTTAGTATGAATGTAACTCTATAATTACTTTCCTTTACTAAAGCATAAACACAAAGCTCGATTCTACATGCTACATTTAGCCGCTATCTCACGTAAAGGAAGCTTAAAAAGGGGTTTTCCATAAGGAGCTATAAACTGCTCTGCTCCTCAGGCTCTGGTGGCACCCAGTTCCCCCCTGCCCTCCCCTCTGGGGTTTCCTAATAAAGAATATATCTGCTCTCAGGCACAGCACAGATCTGCATTATTAATTTAATAATGATAATACACGTCTCTTCTTAGCGTCTCCTCTGCTGCCGGTACAGAGTCGGGCGGCGCTGGATAAAGCAGCTCATTAAAACGTTAAAGACGTTTAGGGGCTAATCCCAGACTCGGCATTGGTCGTTGTGGGCGGAGGCATAAAGAAAGTGAGGATGGTGTGAATAAAGTTATATACTGGATTAAGTACAAACTGTTTCTTGGGATAAAATAAAATAAAATAAAATAAAATAACAGCTAGCATTACGCAGAAAAAGCTACATGCTAACAGGTTTTCACTCTGGGGGAAGTTCCTCCTTGAATATGGCCCTCAGGCAAAGATCTAGCCATTGATCTGCTAAATTAGCAGACGGGTGGTGGACTGGTTTTGAAGCTTCCGTAGTTGACTGACATAGCAGGGGATTGTTCCCCCGGGGGAGGAACATAAGGCTCTTATTAACAAAATTGAGTCCACCTCCAGAAATGACTCTGCCTGATTATAAATAAAAAAAACATATGGATCTGAACCATTGAGTGAAAATCCATATTAGAGTTAAGGACTGAAAATGCTAATAACATGCTAAAACAGTAAGCTTTACTGTTGGCTTTAGCTAGCTTTCCTTAACATTATTAGCATGTTATTCATAATAATATTAATAGTAATGGTCATATTCTTAATATTCCTTTAAAGGGCCACTAAACCTTAAACTATATATTTTTTTTCCATATAAGTTCTGCTTAACATTTTATAAACATTTCCCAACCTTTAAAAACCTTAAAAAATGCTTTTACTGTGGTGATTTACGCCTCTGCAGCACTCTCACAGTTTTAACATCTCACCGCTATCAGAGGCACACTGCTGCTTCTGCAGCTCAGCCAATCAGCTCTCCTGCCCCACCCCTAAACCCATACATCATCCAGTAAACATACCAAACTACCCTTCCCATTTTTTGTTGCTTTTTCAAATTTGAGCTGAGGGTGGAGTCAGCTTAAATAAAGGGGTTTATTGCCTCTTTTGAGCTCAGTAGGGGTGAAACGATTCCTCAAGTAGTTTATGGTAATAAATGTGCCATTATTGCGCTTAAAAAAAGGTGCCTAATTTGACAAAAAAAAAAAAAAAAGAAGAAGGAAAAGAAGGAAATGGTACCATTTGTGAAAACTGCAGCATCATCACTCTTTAGTGAGGATCTGTGATTAATCCATTGTATAAAACTATACTTATTTCACAGTAACTTTCTCTGACTCTTTTCTTTTCTCTTCTTTTAGGTTTTTAGCTCAAAACTGTTTTCTAAAGGATAATCCATTGTCTAAAGAGAGCTCTGTGTAGTCTTTGAGTTTCCCCATAGCTGTTTTTATGTTTACGTCATATCAAATCAAGGCATGGGCTTCTTAAAAATGTCTTGAATCATTGATTCCAATGGGCACTCAATTCGTGAACCGAATTCATTCACTCAATGAGAGTCGACTCTACACTCAACCCATCGATCCACAAGTTCTTCAGTGCATTCAAACACCACACAGATCACATTTTAACAAACTACTGTTTGTTCATTATTAAAATGAAATTTCATATTTACTTTTTGTGTATTCGTGATTGCTCTTTAACCAAGCAGAATTATGTTTTTTTTTGTCAGATTACACGATCGATCGAAGGATTTTTCTCCAGAATACTCGATTACTAAAATTTAATCCGATTTGTTTTATTCGATAGCTGCATCCATAAAGCTCAGCGTAAGCATTCTTCTAAACTGTGGCTTATGGTAATTTGCGTCCAGCACAGGCCAAGTGGCACAGGTCCCAGCCAGGGCTTTTTGGGAGGACAGATAACCTGCATGTTCAGCAGACAGGGATGTGTCAGTGCAGGTGGACAAGGCCAAAGGGAGATCAGGGAAGAGGACAGCCATCTGTCCACATTTAAAGACTCTTAGCTCTTAGCTCACTGCCCAGCAGCTGTTACATAACATGGAGGTCTTCATCTAACGGACTGAGAGGAGAAGATCAAGCAGCCTTAGACCCATATCACCCATATTATTGTGCAGCTGCGGCGAATTTAAGATAAAGGCTTGAAATGAAGAGATTATAAAATTTCAGCTCTGGAAATAAAAATAAGAGACCACTTCAAATTTGATTTTACCAAATTAAAAACCTCTGGAACATAATCAAGAGGAAGATGGATGATCACAAGCCATCAAACCACCAAACTGAACTGCTTGAATTTTTTGCAACAGGAGTAAAGCAGCATAAAGTTGCAAATCTAAAAGTAGTGTGTAAGACTGGTGGAGGAGAAGGAGCCAAGATGCATGTAATTTAAACTGTGATTAAAGAGTTATTCCACATAATTCACAAATATTGATTTTTAAACTCTTAAAACTTTATGAATATCGTCGCTGTCCAATGTTTTTTACAAAACAGCAACTTTACAGGAGAGAGAAAAAAACCTTGTAAACTTTCAATGGAAGTCAATGTAAAAAGAGTTTATTTCAGGTCATTTTAAAGAGTTTCTATTGTTCCGTTCATCAAGATATTTTGCCACAGTGTAAAAGATACAGTTTGTCTGTTCAAATTATGTAGTAAACTAAAAATTGACAAAAATGGAGATAAGTGTTTTTCATTGGACAGTGGTGATATTAACTTTTTTTTTTGCATTATTTGAGGTCTATTTTAAGCTCTGCATCTTTTTTGTTGTTTTTGCTTTTTTTTTTTTGCAAATAAATGCTCTAAATTACAATATTTTTATTTGAGATTTGGGATAAGTGTTGTCTGTCGTTTATAGAATAAAACAGCAATGTTCATTTTACTCAAACATAAACCTATAAATAGCAAAATCAAAGAAACTGATCCAGAAAGTGCTAAGTGCTCTCTTAATCTTAATGTTTTTCCAGAGCAGTATATACAGTAACAGCTCTCGCAGATACAGTAAGTAGATGCTGTTTAGAACCCTGGCGTCTCATTTAGCAGCCAAATTAGCGCTGCCAGTCTTGAGTTTTGCCGATTCTTCCTCTGAAATATTCCTGCGCTTTTCTCCAAAGACTTCCAAACCACTGAAGCTGAATTTCCGATTGTTGTTTTTGTCTTTGGGAGGGATGTTTATTCAGAACAAACAGTGACGCTCAAACTTTTCCAGTCAGCCTATTGGAAAGCGAAAGATAATTAAAGACAATCAGCAGTGTGCGCACTGCGAGCGTTCTGATGCCGTGCATTATCATGGCGCGTATATTAACATATTCATTTGTATAATTGTAATTTCAGCTCTGCTCCAGCAAGTCTTAGAGAACAAGAGAGGGAGAAATGTGCTTTAGCAATTAAATTAATGTTCGGAAATAGCTAATGCTTTCAATTTGCTCATGTAAAAAGCCTCTCTGCTTGGAGAATAGGGTTGTTGTTTCTCTCTTCGCTCTCTTCCTCTGTTTCTATCTCTCTCTCTGTCTCTCTCTTTCACTTTTAATGTCTCTCTCTTTTGACGTTTTAACTTCTATCTATATTATACATAGCTCCTAAAAATCCTAAACTTTGAGAAATGTTTAAAGATGTTTGTATATGGAATCAGAAATAATTTTATTAGTCTTGTTCTGATATACTTTTTTATTCTTCTCTCTCTCTCCCTCTCTCTTTCTCTCTCTCTCTCTCTCTCTCTCTTACTCTCAATCTCTCTCTCTCTGTACCTTTATCTCTCCTATTTTCAGTCTCTCTCTATCTCTCTTACTTTTAATGTCTCTCTCCCTCTCCCTACCTCTCTTTTACTCTCAGTCTCTTTCTCTACCTGTCTTTCTCTCAGTGCCTCTCTATCTCTGTCTCTCTTACTCTTAGTCGTTTGGCTGGGTTGTGGTACCTGGTTAATTTCAATCAGTGGAGCACCTGTGTTTTCTGTTGCCAAGATAGCAATACGCCAGAAATTTACCTGAACACACCTCACTTTAAGACCACCACATATATTCACAAGCACTGTTGCTATTTAAATAAGGCTTGCAAATTGTGAGATATTCCCTCTCTGTCTCTCTCTCTCTCTCCTTCTCTCTCTCTCTCTCTCTCTCTCTCTGTCTCTTTCTTACGTTATCAGTCATTGAACAGTTGTGTCTGACTTTAAAGGGGATGATTTAAAAGTTGTTTGGCTGGGTTGTGGTACCTGGCTGTTACAGGTTCATTTCAGTAAATGGCACACCTGTGTTTTCCGTTGCCAAGATAGCAATACACCAGAAATTTACCTGAACACACCTTATTTCTAGACGCTCACACCCATAGCACTGTTGTTAAAATCACATACATGCAAGACATATAAATAGTGAGATATTCCCTCCCTCTCTCTCTCTCTCTCTCTCTCTCTCTCTCTCACTTTCTCTCTCTTTCTCTTTTATGTTATCAGTCATTAAATAGTTGTGTCTGATGTTGAACATGATGATGTGATGTGGCTGGGTTGTGGTACCTGGCTGTAACAGGTTCATTTCAGTCAGTGGTGCAACTGTGTTTTCTGTTGCCAACATAGCAATACACAAGGAATTTACCTGAATACACCTCATTTCGAGTCCAACACGGCCATTGGCGTAGATATATTCAGAAGCACTGTTGCTATTTAACTGAGGCTTTAAAATAGTGAGATATTCTCTCTCTCTCTCTCTCTCTCTCTCTCTCTCTCTCTCTCTCTCTTTCTCTCGCTCTCTTAGTTCAGTTCAAAGAAGCTTTATTGGCATGAACATAGTAAATTACAGTATTGCCAAAGCATTAATTGATTAAATGATTAATTGAAAAAAAAGAACAACAATTAATCAGTTATAACATATACATGAACAATTCACATCTACATAAATAATTTTCTGCATGTAATTAGACATTAATTATCATTGTAATTGATTATAGCTATGATTATGTCTGTATTAGAATCTGTTTTTTTTTGGTGTGTTTATAACTGAACTAACCCTATAATAACTTATATAATAATAATAATAATAATAATAATAATAATAATAATAATAATAATAATATAACTCTTTCTCTCTCTCTCACATTCTCAGTCATAAAACAGTTGTGTCTGATGTTGAACGGGATGATGGGAAGGCTGTGATTGGCCGGGTTGTGGTACCTGGCTGTAACAGGACAGAGAGCTCTCCACCAGACCGACCCTACAGACCTTCCAAAATGTCATCTGCCAGAGAGCAGACAGCAGCTGTGTGTACCGTCCTCGGCAGCACTGCATTCTGGGTAGCGGCGCTTTGCGACACCGTGCTCGACCTGTGATGAGCGCGTTTAACCTTGCTTCGGGGAGGCGAGATCGAGACCCGGAGGTGTGTGAATGTGTGTGTGAGTGTCGGGAAAGGCTGTGCGTGTGCTGTTGTAAATGGTGGTCAGTGACACCGTGGCCTCTGGTGAATATACTGCGGACTGTGTGTGTGTGTGTGTGTGTACGTGTTTTTGCTGTTGGCTTTTATTATGTCGGTGAAAGCAAACACAGCTCTCGGTAACTGAGCGCACTAGTCTCAAGCCCCTTTCACACGTGCACCATTACACACACACACACACACACACACACACATACACACACTCAAACACACTCACACGAGTTTAACTGTAATTAAACTGCTGGAAAGGGCTGAACGGAGGGCTGGATTGGGCTGAAGCCAAAATCCCATTAAGACTGACGCGGCAATTTACCTGCACGGGCATGGGTTTGTGGGAAATAACCTGGAGGGTCTGTGTGTGAACAGAAGCTAATCCATTACTGGTAATGTTGAGTGATGTGCTGGGTTCTGTGGTTTTTACAGGCGAGCTTTTGTGTGCTTTTGTGAGAAAGGAATGTCTGAGTTGTGTGTTTTGTATGATTTTAGGAATGTCTTGTTTAGAAGGTGTGGAAATTTAGCTCTTTTGAGTGTGTATGACGATGAAGGTCCCTTAGGGGACAGCTAGGAAACGTTTAAACTTTTTTTCAAAAATTGATGCACAGTGTTTATCTGTAATACATAATAGAACGCATTATCAATGACAATGGTTAGTGGCACATTGATTTTTGATTGATATTTATGCCATCTATATTAGATCGTATTAGTGTGCCTTCGCTATCGTAACGTCTGGAAAAGTACAGGATGCCTTGCACGGCTCAAAATGCACAAAAGGCAATCATAATTTCTCTTAATCTCTTAATGTTTTGGGCATAACGTGCAAGAATCACGCCCAATCAGCATGCAACTTGCCATTCTCTTTAAGAGCCAGGTGCGCTCTGACTTTGGCAGATTGCTACTTTAATAGCGCAGCTGCCTGGACGTGTCTAAACAATGTTTTAAACCATTGATTCGAATTTGCACTCGATTCATGAACCGATTCACTCAATTCATTCAATGGTAGTCGACTCGACACAGATCACATGACAACACTATTTGTTACAGTTTGTTTTGTAGATAAAAAAGGAAACCAATTGACCGTTCATTATTAAGTGAAATACCCTATTTTGTCTGGTGTATTTATAATTGATCTTTAACCAAGCAACATTTTCAGAAAAATGTTTAGTAGAATACTCGATTACTAAAATATTCAATAGCGGCATCTCTAAAGCTCAGCATTAGCATTGTTCTAAACTTTGGCTTGGGGTAATTGTGTCCAGCACAAGCCAAGTGCCCAAGGCATGTACAAATTCTCTTAATTAAAGTGTGTTTTGGGCATAACATGCAATGATCACGTCCAATCAGCATGATACTTGACATTACCTTTAAGAGCCAGGTGTGCTATGACTTTGGCAGATTGCTACTTTAACAGCGCAGCTACCTGGAACTTTGCATAGCTGCCAACAACAGACACTGTGTGCATAACAAGTGAAGGTCAGATGCCATGGGGATATGCCTCTGTATTGACAATTCACTGCCAAGATAGCAATGAACATGTGATTGTTGGCATCTGTCTAGGTTGTATTCAGTCAGTGGAGCACCTGTGTTCTTTTCTTTTGCCAAGATACACAGCAATACATACAATACACCTCATTTCCAGACCACCATGCCCATCAGTGTAGATTTATATTCACAAGCACTGTTGCTATTTAAACGACACAGGTGCAAAGTGTAAAAAGGTGAAAATAGACTGCTGGTGGGGTTTGAGATAGCAATGAACATGGCTAAAATTCCGTGGCAAAAATCTGTGCAGTGCAGTGCAGTGTTCTTTAGCTTCCACAGGATGTGGCAAAAGTCACGGGACATGGCAGTTTTGTAGAGTCCTCAAAGTAGAGGACGCAAGGGAGGGATTAGAGCTTTATTAGGGGTTAATGGGAGGGAAGTTCCCCAGGATTAACTGCCCCACGCTAATACACTCTGCCCCACGCTAATACAGGCTAGTATAAAGATACTGTAATTATAACCCAACACATAAATCCTGCCACACAAACACACAGCGAGTGTTAGACAGTGATGGGTGAGACCGGCTCTAGTGAGTCCAGTGCCGACACTCCCCCCCCTCCCTCAGATGTAAGTCACGAGCAGGCTGTTATGATACAGGTTATGAGGTGACGGGAGGAGTGTGTTATTTATTGACGACGACACACACTCTTCTGCACACTCGGCCCAGAGGAGGGAAGAGGGCCGCCTGTTATGATAGACTGCAGAAAGCGCTTGTGTTTTATTAGCCTCGGCCTGGACTGCAGCCAGCCGCACAGGGGGGATGCGGAGGAGAGAGCAGCGCTTATGGGAAGCCACTGAAGTATTATGTGTGTGTGTGTGTATTGTGTATATGTGTGTGTGTGTGTATGTGTGTGTGAGGAGCATATATCCTCTCTGCAGGAATTCTGTTCGCTCTTTTGTACTGTCCTGTGCTCGTTTAGCTCATGGCGTTAACGAAATACACATTCTTAATTACCTTACTTAAGTAGAAATGTTGATTATCTATACCAGGGGTGTCCAAACTTTTTTTGTTGGGGGCCAGAAGGAGAAATATATTTGAAGTCTTGGGCCACAGACTCTGTAATAAAACAAATAATGAAATATACCACTTTAAATAATACTTTTTTCCTGATTACTTTCATTTACACACCATTTTACTTGACTTACTATCTCTATCTTTGACAGTGTTGTGAAAACTAAGATTTTTCAAATTGATGTTTAATTTCATGATGTCTCTTAATATTAAACTGTTTAATTACAGCAACTGTCAGACTCTTTGTCCTGTTTTTCTGCGCTAGAAATGCGCACTCTCTCCACTTTTAGACTCTTTGGCCTGATTTCTGCACTAGAAATGCGCTCTCTCTCCACTTTTAGACTCTTTTGCCCGTTTTTCTGCGCTAGAAATGCGCACTCTCTCCGCTTTTAGACTCTTTGGTCCGTTTTTCTGCGCTAGAAATGCGCTCTCTCTCCACTTTTAGACTCTTTTGCCCGTTTTTCTGCGCTAGAAATGCGCTCTCTCTCCACTTTTAGACTCTTTTGCCCGTTTTTCTGCACTAGAAATGCACACTCTCTCCGCTTTTAGACTCTTTGGTCCGTTTTTCTGCGCTAGAAATGCGCACTCTCTCCGCTTTTAGACTCTTTGGTCCGTTTCTGACACCTAGCGTTCAAACTTTGAATCTCACATTATAAAAACCAGCTTAACAGCGGGCCAACTTTCATTCTATTTTTAAAATACCTCGCGTGCCGCTCCAAAAAAGGAAACGGGCCACAAATGACCTGCGGGCCGTAGTTTGGACACCCTCCATCCAGATAGAGTGAATTTTGTCTGATTGTGATTGGATGTAGAGAAGTATAAACATATACCATTCTGACTCCCTATTGGTTTATACTGGGGTTGTAGTGCACTATAGGACTCTGTGGGCGTGGCCTAAGCTTTTGCCCTCAATGGCTTTATTGTTTCCCCTTATATTACTTTTACTTTTATATTTTAAGTAGTTTTAAAACAGGTACTTTTTAAAACACTTTTACTTAAACAGTAAAAAGCTTGAATTGATACTTCTTACAACTTCTTAATAGTATTTTAATTAAACATTTGTATCTATACTTCTACCTACAGAGTAATGAATGTGTGTGTGTGTGTGTGTGTGTGTGTGTGTGTGTGTGTGTGTGTGTGTGTGTGTGTGTGTTCAGTGGCAATCTTTTAACAGTTGATGCTTGAGGACTGAATAGCATTGACAGGCCTTCAAGGCTCCAACCTCTCTCTCTCTCTCTCTCTCTCTCTCTCTCTCTCTCTCTCTCTCTTTCTCTCTCTCTTTCTCTTTGCAAGTTCACACACATCATCACACACTCTCAAATTCTGTGAAGTGCCCAGACCTGTCTGACACTTCTCTCTCAGTACCTCTTAGAGGCTGTAACAAAAAAACAAAGATTTTTTACCTCTTTTTACCTGCCTCCTCTACACACAAATGCAGTAGTGTTCATTACATTATACACAAATGAGCCAATGATGGGAGGTCATATAAAAAGCAAAGTACACAGATTATTTCTGAAAAACGAGGTTTGTTGGGTCAGCAAAGCTGTGTATTAACAGTGATCTAAGGAGGAATTGATCCTAAAGTGCTCTCTAAAGTACTTTTGTTGCCATCAGCTGCCGGAGCCCTGAGAGAGCACAATTGGTCTTGCTTTCTCTCTGGGTGAGTACAGTAGATGGCGGTCTTTCCCCTCATCACTCCAAAGGGTGATGTGGATCAGCACAAGGCTGCATCTGTGAGCTGATGTTTCAGAACCGAGTCGCTGCATTTTCCTCTCAGTGTTAGCGCTGTGATGCTAATCAGCAGTCCTGCATCAGCAGCAGTTCAAAAAGAGGAGGAGTCTGAAGGCGGAGTTGGAACTAAGGCTGCAACAACTAATCGATTATCAAAACTGATGGCATGTTATATAATAATTGATCAGTTGGGTATATTGTACACTTAATATAGTAAACAAGTTACCATTTCCCAACTGAGTTTTCACTTCCACCTTAAATTCCACCTTAAATGTGGCAGCTCATCCAGCAGTTCCAGAACAAGCTGTAGTTTTAGTCAAGCTAATGTTAGCAACAAGTTCTATTAGTTTTACAAAGTTTAAAATTTTCTCTTGCTCTGTTTATTTTTAGTAAATTTATATTTCACTCATGTTTAATGAGTTTTCAAGGTCAATCACAGTCAAGTGTTTATTTACATATAATTTACAATAATTATAATTTATAATAATAATTGTAAGTTATGTTTTCCGTATACAATTACAACATTAGTACAAAGACAATTTGCTTTATTAAATAACATGCTGGAAATTAAATTAATTGATCATCTAAATAATAGTTAGTTGCAGCCGTAATTGAAACCTGGTTCATATCTTAATTTTAATTAGGGGCGTATCAGTGTGTCTTTGCTGTCGTAACAATGGGAAAAGTACACCTTCTACAGCTTAATACACACTGAGGTTATGAGGTGATGACATTCCTGCTATAAACTACGATGAGCCACAGAGAGAGAGAGAGAGAGAAAGAGAGAGAGAGAGAGGGATGGGAAGGGAAGGGGAGGAAGTTTGCTAGTGGGTGGTGGAATAAGTTAATTAATAAGTAAATTAATGCTGTGAGCCTGGGAGTCTCTCTCTCCCTCTCCCTCTCTCTCTCGCTCTCTCTCTTTCGTTCTCTTCTTCTCCTCTCTTTAGCTCATTTCAGTTGTATGAAATATGAATGGAGAGGTCAGGGTGTTGATGTGACAGTTGGGGTCTTGGGTAGTCTATAACGCACTCACACTCACAATAACAATAAAAGGACAAGTTATTGCAAACTCAATTAATGGCACGACCATAATAAATGACAGTGTTTCCAAAACATTAAATAATAATTAAATAAATAATTAATTGATAAAAAAAACAACAAAAATGATCAATTAACCTCAATGCATGCGTAAACAAATCATTCGTTCATTAGACTTTTATTACCATTGTAATTGACTGTTTGGATATCTGTATAGATTATAATGAAGCTATATGTTCTACAGCTCTGGAAAAAAGAGAGCACTTAAAAATGATAAGTTTCTTTGATTTTACCAAATTGAATATAATCAAGAGGAAGATGGATGATCACAAGCCATCAAACCACCAAACAGAACTGCTTGAATTTTTGCACCAGGAGTAAAGCAGCATAAAGTTATCCAAAAGCAGTGTGTAAGACTGGTGGAGGAGAACATGATGCCAAGATCCATGAAAACTGTGATTAAAAACCACCAGGGTTATTCCACCAAATATTGATTTTTGAACTCTGTATATTTTTTGTTATTTCAGCCATTTCTCATTTTCTGTAAATAAATGCTCTAAATAACAATATTTTATTTGGAATTTGGGATAAGTGTTGTCTGTAGTTTATAGAATAAAACAACAATGTTCATTTTACTCAAACATAAACCTATAAATAGCAAAATCAGAGAAACTGATTCAGAAACTGAAGTGATCTTTTAATTTTTCCAGAGCTGTATATGATTATCTCTGTATTAGAGCTTCTCTCTCTCTCTCTCTCTCTCTCTCTCTCTCTCTCTCTCTCTCTTTTCTCTCTCTCTCTCTCTTTTTGCCTGTGTCATTCATCACTCAGACTTTACGGCACACAGGCAGAGGCTGTCTGCACTGTGCGCTTTGATATGTCACACAGTGACAGTGACACTCTCACACATACATACATCTTATATACACACACACTCTCTCACACACTCACATAGAGCATGCTAAACACACACACTCACAAACACACACACACAAATATATACACACATATACACAAGATAAACTCGACTGAGCAAGTGTGTCTGGACTTCAAAAGCAGTGTTTAATGCAGGCAGGCTGTCAGCGAGCACGGCGGCGCTCCTCCATTAGCTTCTGCATGGAGAGGTGTGTGTTATCACACACACACACACACACACACACACACACACACACACACACACACACCAACAAACACAACACCAACAAACACAACACCGACTATTTACATTGTACAGTACATTTCTTTCACAGGCTCCATCCCTGTTCAAGCCAAACAGCACAAACGCAGCTACAAACAGAGCAGCAGTGTTTATAGAGTGTTTATAACCGAACAGATCCCCTTTTTTCTCGTCCTTTTTTCCTTGATTTAGGAAAGAGAAAGAGACAGAGAGAAAGAGAGAAAGAAAGCAAGAGAGATAGGCTGAGAATGGACTCAGGGAAGAGAGAGAGAGAGAGAGAGAGAGAGAGGGATAGGCTGAGAATGGACTAAGGAGAGAGAGATGGCTCATTTTAAAAGCTGTGGATTCTTATATTCATTTATTTATTTATTTTTTTGCTCTTCTTCTTCGTAAATGAACGCCGTCTCCCGTCGGATAGGGCTTTATTGGCGCTAGCGCTGGTAGCTAATGGCACAGATGATGCCCTGTTTTAGGCGCTAAGGATAAAATATGGGCTAATATTAGCCAGCGTTGTTGCCAGATTGAAACAAGCAGGCTGCGCTGACATCAGGCTCATTTGTTTTGATGTAGGAAGGCGAGGAATTGTGAGGCTGAATTAAGTGGGTTGTGTGCAACGGCACCGTTGCAATAGTGTCGGACACCTTTCTAGATGAGATATTAATAGGAGGGAATGGAAGTGTGCTGTAATGGATGTCTGTGACTGGGGTATGGTGTGTGTGTGTGTGTGTAGGGTGTGTGTAGGGTGTTTCTGATGAAGCTAATTATATCTATAGCGCTCTGCAGTCCCTCATTCCATCTCTCTTTTCTGTCCTCTTGTCCTCTCCTTCCTTGCTCTCTCTATTGGTGATGAAATGAGAGAGAGAGAGCGCGAGAGAGAGAGAGCGAGAGAGCAAGGGGGGGGTATAGAGAGGTAGAGATAGAGAGGTGAATGAATGTGTGTAAGAGGTGAAATGTGTGTATTTAATAAAGCAATGAGGAGAGAGGAGGGGAAGAGAAAGTGCCGCGGGCGCCGAGCAGAAGCGCAGATGAGCTTGTTTACACATGCTCTCGCTCTCTCGTTCTCTCTATTTCTCTCTCTCTTCCTCAATTTTTATTTCTCTCTTTCACACACACACACACACACATATGCTCATGTACGTAGGTGCACACAAACACACACATATACATGTGATTCGTGCATTTATACAGACAACAAGCATATTGTCGCTGTCTAAAACAGCAACTTTACAGGAGAAAGAAAAAACCTTCTAAACTTACAATGGAAGTCAATATAAAAATACTTAATTTCAGGTTATTTTGAAGTGTTTAACTTGATTCATTACCCATATATTTACTACAGCTTTGAACAGACGCTGTCTCTCTTTTTTTAGAAAGCATCTTTTTAGTGCATTGAGTTTTGTTCCTGTGTGGAATTAAAACAAAACCGAGAGGGAAAAAGCTCCAAGTAAAAAAAAAAAAAATCATCAACTGATTCGTACCAAAGAAACAAACTACAGGTGTGAAAATGCATTTGTGGCTATAATATTTTGTCTCATTCACATGGTGAGGGGCTGTTCAGGTGCAGTTTAACTTGATTTATTATCCATATAGTTACTACAGCTTTGAACAAATTCTATCTTTCTTTTTCTAAGATTTTTAAACATTTTTGTGCATTTGAGTTGGTTCCTGTGTGAAAACAAACCCAACTCAGGGGGGAAAAATAGCATTGAGTCTTCCATTCCACCATATATATATATATATATATATATATATATATATATATATATATTAAAGATTGAAAGATTTTCCGTTGGCTTTACACTTCAGATTCTGCGATTGGAAAAAACACCAGAGACGACTGATTGAATTTGGTGTTTTCTTTTTTTCTTGTAATTGTAATTGTACACTTTGGGTTAAAATGTGCTTAATAAATACATTTTACTTACTTACTTTTTTTCTGATGATTAAAGTAAACATTACCTGAAGCTACTGCATGATTATACACATAATACTGCTGTCACACGATTGGCTGGTTAGATATGTGTGTGTAAAAAGTGTTATTATAGTCATTATATCATTACCGGGAGTATTTTGTTACCTTTTAAACCTCTTAAACTCCTGCAGTGACCTGCAGTATAGTGCTGTTGAAGTGCTGGTGAGTTAAGAGTGAGCCTGCAGCGTTTCAGGCAGCTCTCGCTGTAACACGATCGGCTGCTTGTGAGTGTGTGTTGTCTGTGCCCGGCTCCCCATGCATTATTCACACCTGTTAGGACCACTCATCCCTCACTTTTATCTCACTCTCTCGTACACAGAGAAGGATGAAAGGAGCTGTAGAACTTTCACTTTCTCTCAACATCTTTTTATCACAGTTTGTGCCTAGGTTTCCGGACATGTTAATACACTAACACACATATAAACACACACACATGTTCCGGTTTTAACAGTTTTGACAGCAGGAGAGTTAGCTAACTGGCTATGCTAACATCCAAACAACCCGCTCTCCGGCTCTGTTAGCTCGGGTATAGGTAGGTTGATAGATAGGCGGTCCGTCACGAACCCTGGAGATATCAGCCAAAAGCATTCGCTGAAGGATGAGACCCCGACCCCGCCCCTAAACTGTCAAAACCACCCCTTTCAAAACTCAAGCGCAAAAAAATCACTCGAGCAAAAACAGCAGCAGCAGGTAATTCACACAGTGCTCGAGCTTGAGAGTGATATTCTGTTTAGCGTTCGCACACTATTCTTTTTATCTGCTTGCGACTTTCACATTTGTGCTCACGAGAAGTTAATTCACAAACGTAAAATGTTAAAACACGCTGGTATTTTTTTTTTTTACCTTTTATTTTTGCGCCTTTGACTTCTGACATTGATGTGACGCCATAAACACTCAGTACAAAGCTGAAAACTATCATTAATCTTCTGATAGGAACATATAAACGTAAAATCCTCTGAACGAGTAGCTCTTAACGCATTTCTGTGTTTATGATCATGGTTGCAATCATCAAATACCATTGCTGTAGGCCATGTGTGCACTGGCTGTGTAAGGATATCCAAATTGCACTTTAATCAGTCGATTAATCAAACCCAGGGTCATTTATTTCATTTATTTCTGTGTATGCATTTAGTTATATTTCTTTTTTAAGTTGATCGCAAATAGTCTATTTTTTTCCTCTAAGAGCAATGTTTTTTTTTTTGTATTTGTTGATTTTATACATATTATTAATATTACATTCATTAACATTATATATTCAGGTCACAGTTCTTATATTTTTTGTTTTTGTGAGTTTTGTCCCTGTTTCCCGCTGTGGAAATCAGTCGAAACACATTTAGAAACATTATAATTCGGAATACAGTGCTTCAAACCATCAAACAAAGTGGTGCTATGGTTTTGGTTTAGTTTAGCAATGCATCGTACTATGGTAGTTTAATGGTAGCCTTTGTCATTGTACAGGAAACACACTCTAACAGGCTGACAGTTGGCACTTTTGCATCATTGTGCTGTATTGACCCTGTCCTGGCTCTGGCGCTGGAGCTGGCGCTGGAGCTAGTGCTGGTGCTGGTGCTGTGAGAATGGGCCGGCATTATGTCCGGGCCCGGGCTGGAATTGTTCGGCTAATTGAGGGCTTTTTTGTGCGAGAGACGATCAGCCGTGCTTATTTTAGCCGTCGGGACAGCTGTTATTTCACCCATCTGTGATAAAAACCGGTGAAAATGATCACGTGTGTGAGCCAGTGTGAAAGACACAAAGACACAGCAGGACTCCATCAAGTGCATTGTTTTGACTTAATCAGTCCAGTCCTGTAAATAGTATTGATTATTTGTGGCTTAACCTGTGACTGAGCATGTGTGTGTTTCAGTGTGTGTGTGTTTCAGTGTGTGTGTGTTTCAGTGTGTGGGTGACACAGTGCATGTGTGTGTATGTGCAGTGTAATTGCTGCAAATCTGCTCTATTGATTCTAATTACAGCAACATGCCATAAATTACCACTTGTATCGTAGCCTGCTGATTATGTGTGTTTGCATGGGTTTATGTGCTGAGGGCCACTTTACTGAAAACACCGACCATGTAGAGCCACCTTGCCCATCTGTGAACATACAAAACGCCATAAAAAAACTTCCAAAATGGTAAAAAATGGTCATAAATGGTTATAAATGATCATAAACGTCACTTCTGACCAAAGAGCTGCTTTTGACAGGATATCCATGAGTGATGAACCAGTCGTAACCTTGCAGGGCTACTGACTGATACAAGTGCATCTCTTTTTATTATTTCAGTCATTCAGTTTAAAATATGAAACTCACATAAACTCACATATTATATAGATATATTTAAGCATTTATTTCTCATTTTATGTATTGTTGATCATGATTATGGCTTACAGCCAATGAAAACCCAATAATCAGTGTCTCAGAAAATTCGAATATTAATTAAAATAAGACCAATTGGTACTTTTGGCAGTGTGTGGGCAGTGTGCCAAATCCTGCTGGAAAATGAAATCCTGAAATCCTGACTTTAGACTTGATAATAAAATACAGTGGATCAACACCAGCAGATGACGAACATGACTCTCCATTAAACCATCACTGATCATCAGTAAATTTTACATTATTTCATTTAAAGGAAATCAAGGGATCAGAGTCTGAAGGAAGAGTGGAGAGACACACAGTCCAAACTGCTCGAGGTCTAGTGTGAAGTTTCCACCAATCAGAGATGGTTTATAGGGACATGTCTGTCATCTGCTGGTGTTGATCCACTGTGTTTGCTCAGGAAATTCATGCTTCCCTCTGCTACTGACAACTTTTATAGAGATGCGGATTTCATTTTCCAGCAGGACTTGGTACAAATGATGCCTGCATGCACATCCACCCACAAAATGTAGTTCCCATTCTATCAGCATTAGTCTGATAAACCCCCCCATAACCTACTGTGTCAAGGTGAGCAGTGGGGATTGATGGCTGCATGCCCACCCCGACCTTATGTCATGCCCACCCTCATCTACCCACATTGGGCTGTGGCTAGTATATTGCATTGTGTGTGGTTCCTAACCTTCAACAGCAACAAACAGAGGCTAGTTATATGTTTAGCTGTGGCATCATTTACAGAGCCAACACTTAGACTGTTGTGCCACCCAGAATAGCCTTTTTTCCATGTAATTAGGCAAGCCTAATATGTTCTATATAATTGTATATGTTCTAAACATCATAGAAATCTATCAATCAATAATGTGTCATGGTTAAAATGTGGCCTAGTCAAATTAAAAATTATATTATAATGAATAGCCTTTAAAAAAAAAAAAAACACTTTTAGTAAAAACGAAAGATATAAAAGTGAAAGATATATATTGTCGCTGTCCAATAAAAAAAAAACAAGCATTTTTTACATTTTTGATAATTTTAGTTTACTACATAATTTGAACTCACAAACTGTCCCTTACACTCTGGCAAAATATTAATTCAGATGAATAGACAAATAGAAATTCTCCAAAATGACCATAAAAGCAACTTAAAAGCATTAAAAGTATATTCAAATTAGGTGAAGAATACCAAAAGTACAATATTTAACATACAAAATATACTTTCTTGCATTTTAAGCATATATTTTTTTTTATTAAACATTGTGTTTATAGACAATATATGTAGTAGTACATTTACAATATACTTATAAATATATAAAAAAAATTATGTTTAAAAATACAAAAAATAACAAAGTTATATAAAAGCAATTTAATGCTTTTATGGTGTATGTAAATGTAGCCTAATCACAATTAAAATATACTTAAGTTGCCATAAGTTGTTCCAAAATAGTACATTTAGTATGTATCTAAGTATGCATTTTTACTTTTAGAAAATATATTTAAATCCTTTTATTTTACAAGGAAGCTATTGAACGTTAAGAATGTTTTATCTCTCTCCTGTAAAGTTGCTGTTTTGGAGATACTTGTTTTTCATTGGTCAGAGACGATATTCTGTACAGCTCTGGTTGGCAGTAGACCTGTGGTCAGAGGAACACGGTGGTCGGCAAACTGAGCCATGATAACAGATGGTCTACAGTATGAAACTGTACACCAATATGGTGGAGCTGCAAGGTGAGTGAACCTCATAAGCCACTGAGTTTACCTGCAGTATAAGGGAAGATAACATACCTGTCAAGTCTCCCGTTTTGGCCGGGAAACTACCGTATTTTACTCCTCTTTCCCGCCGTCCTCCCGTATTAATATTTTCCCGTAAATTTCCCGTATTATATTAAAATTAAAAAAACTTTATTATTGAGGAGACAGGGCACTGACCGATCTGTGTCTCTTAACCAATCGTGGTGCCGGTTCAAGGAGAAAGTCTCGCCTTTCAGGAGAAACAGCCAATCAGCTTGCTGGTTTCGCGGAGCGCAGAGGTATATCAGATTCTGATAATCTAATTGTAGTCTGTAAGTGGTTCACATGTGGTTATTTTAGATTTCTTGTAAACCTGTCTTAAAATGTAAGGAATACTAAATCTTGGTTGGGCTGGTGGGACGACTTTAAGCGGACGGAGGAAAATATCCCTTATTTTTAAATATAAAACTTGACAGGTATGAGATAATGCTGCTGTTGCTAGAACTTATAGAATTGTGAGTGTATTTTTTAACGTATTATATTTTTCTTTTGTTAAAACCCTTAATTTTCCCAAAAATCGTCATTGCATCTTATACATGAATTCTACTAGTCAGGTATTAAGGAGCAGTAAAGCCACTCTGCTGAAGTACAGAGTTTTATACAGGAGTTTTAGTTTAGTTCTCCAGCAGCATTAGCATTAGCCGCTAACCACGCTAAGCGCTATGCTCTTTGGCTGTCCAGAAGTAATAATCAGCCTGTAGCCTGTTACTAACCCCAGCTAGCACTGCTGGAGCAGCATTAGCATTAGCCACTAACCACAGTAAGTGCTATGCTTTTTGGCTGTCTAGAACTAAGTATAATCAAACTGTAGCCTGTTACTAACCCCAGCTATCACTGATGGAGTAGCATTAGCTTTAGCCACTAACCACGCTAAGCGCTATGCACTTTGGCCGTCCAGAAGTAAGTATCATCAGCCTGTAGCCTGTTACTAACCCCAGCTAGCAGTACTGGAGCAGAATTAGCATTAGCCACTAACCACGCTAAGCGCTATGCTCTTTGGCTGTCCAGAAGTAAGTATCATTGGCCTGTAGCCTGGTACTAACCCCAGCTAGCACTGCTGGAGCAGCATTAACCTTAGCCACTAACCAAGCTAAGCGCTATGCTCTTTGGCTGTCCAGAAGTAAGTATAATCAAACTGTAGCCTGTTACTAACCCCGGCTAGCACTGCTGGAGCAGCATTAGCATTAGCCACTAAACACACTAAGCGCTAGCTCTTTGGCCATCCAGAAGTAAGTATAATCAAACTGTAGCCTGTTACTAACCCCGGCTAGCACTGCTGGAGCAGCATTAGCATTAGCCATTAACCACGCTAAGCGCTAGCTCTTTGGCCATTCAGAAGTAAGTATAATCAGCATGTAGCCTGATACCAACCCAGCTGTGACTGCTGGAGCAGCATTAGCATTACCGCTAGCAGTTAGCTACTAATGCCAATGCTCCAGCTTTAGTGGAAATCTGGAAATCTAAGCTTAGTGTAAATAAATTACAACAGATTTATTCACCTAAATAAATAATTTTCAGGAGAGAAATCTGTGTAGATTAACATCCAGCGCTCGATTGAAAATGTTTTTTTAAAGAATTAAGCTTAGCTTTACCTGCTAAATTTGAAGGAAAACATTGTGACACCCATGTTTCTTACTACAGTCACATAAAATGCGCCTTATAATCCTTACAATAAGCCTTATGTTTAAAAATAGACCAGAAAATAGACTTTTATTGATGGTGCACCTTATAATCCAGTGCGCATATAGCGTGAAAAAATACGGTATATGGTATAATAGTTTTATCTAAAGCTTCCTAAGCTTCTCAGACTTTTTAGATTCTGTATAGAGTATAAAAATGATGTATCAGTTGGCGTAATTACACAAACCAACCCTGCAGACTGTATTAGCTCTAGCCGCTCTAGCCCAGCTCTAGCATCCTCAGAGCCAGAATCCCACAGCAGCCCCACACAATGACCTCCTTCTCCTGCCAAACCCCACAGCAGCCTGGGAAAGGAATGTCACCGTGCAACTCTATCACAGCGCAGCTGAGCAGCAACGGCCAGCACTCGATATCCCGGCTTTGTGCTGCGGCTGGAACACTGCTCGCTTTTGTTTCAGTCCAACCTCTATGTGTTCATACACAGCGATGCATAGGTACACACTCCTGCAGCCACACACACACACACACACACACACACACACACATCCTCCATCCTCACCGTGGGATGGATACAGTGCCCCTGTCTCTCCTCTCCTCAATTTCCTCCCCCTGTTCCTCGTACTTCAAAGCCTCTGCCATCTCTCCATCCACCATATGTCCAACAGCTTGTGCCCTCGATTTTCACAGGTGTGGGAGTCCATGTGTGCACATGGACACCTCCCTTCCTCTCTCTCCCTCTCTCTCTCTCTCTCTCTCGCTTTCTCTTCTGCACTCTCTCGCTTTCTCTCTTTCTCTCTTTCTCTTCTGCGCTCTCTCGCTTTCTGACTCTTTCGCTCTCTGTTTCGTTCTTCTGTCTCTAAAGTTTGTGCTAAAATAGAACAACAGAAAAAAATAATATCAATATAATTTATTACACACAGATTGATCTATTTTGAGCGTTTATTTCTTTTATTGTTGTTGATGATTATGGCTTACAGCCAAAAAAACCCAACAATCTGTGTGGGCAGTGTGCCAAATCCTGCTGGAAAATGAAATCTGCATCTCTATAACTATAAAGTTGTCAGCAGAGGGAAACTTGAAGTGCTGTAAGATCTGGTCCCTTGATTTCCAAATGCAATGTAAAATTTACTGATGGTCAGACAATATATATATATATATAAATATAAATATTCAAATGGTGCCTATTTTATTTTTTTTTTTCATTTTTACTGTTTTAATTAGGTAAGTTTTTTTGTTTAAAATGTGCAATACACAGTTGCAGAGCTGGGAAACAGAGTGTATAGAGTATAGAGTAATCCCATAATGGAGAACTTTTTTTTTTTCTTGATCCAGTTCGATTTGGGCCTCATAAGAAACGCTGCGTTTTCTTTATTTTCACGACTATTTACATTGTAGATTCTCACTAAAGCATCAAAACTATGAATGAACACATGTGGAGTTTTATGTACTTAACAAAAAAAGGTGAAATAACTAAAAAAAAAATTCAGTGAGAATCTATAATGGAAATAGTAATGAAAATAAAGAAAACGCAGTGAATGAGAAGGTGTGCGATAATGGTTTGCGCTGAAGAACCTAGTATTCTTCGGTTTCCATTGTGATTGAGCCATTCTGGTTCTGGAACGTACTTTTGTTGGTGGAAACGGGGCGAACGGTTAAAAAATAAAGTTCGCAAACCAAGAAGTTGCTGTTTCCACGTCTGTAGAATGTGTTTTTTGGCTGATTGACGTGGAGAGCATTAATTTCTCCATATCACTCCACATACACTCAGGCCTATCAGAAGGACCCCAGTGCCTGGAAGTGATTGGCCTGAGAGCATGTGACTGAGCCAGTGTGGCTGTTGTGCCGATGGCCATGCTGAACACATGAGGCGAGATTACTTTTTCTGAAAATAAGAGTCGAGGGGTGGAGGGGAAAAAAAAAAAAAACGAGAAAAAAAAAAACTTATCAACTCCGCACTGGAGCTCAATCCAGCCTGAGGCTATAGTGTCTCCTCTAAAGCAGAATGCATTGAGTGAGGGCTCTCAATCTAACCATACAGAAAAAAAAGTGGAGAGGGAAAGAGAGAGAGGGAAACAGAGAGAGAGAGAGAGAGAGAGAGAGAGAGAGATAGAGATAGAGAGACGCAGGTGAAAGAAGGGGAGTGGTGGGAGAGATGGATAGCGTATGAGGCAGAGCGTGAGAGATTGAAATGGTGGCAGATAGGCCTGTATGCGAGATTGAGATGGAAGAAAGTGAGCGGGTCGGGCCGGAGATTGAGATGGAGAAGGAGGAAGGCGGGCGAGTGGAGAGAAAGAGAGAGAGAGACAGAGAGAGAAAGAGAGATTAAAATAGAGAGGAGGAAGAAGAAGATGGATGGAGGAAGGGTCAGCAAGAGAGCCCCCGCTGCGTGCTCCCGATGTCGCGCGCCGCGACTCTCGATGGAAATATAAATAGAGAGAGAGAAAAAGAGAGAGAGAGAGAGAGAGAGAGGGAGTGGTGTCACTCACAAGGCATCGACTGCGAGAGGACGGCATCCTCTTAACAGCAGCCCTTTTACCACTCACCCCCTACAACCCTTACAATCACCAGGGGAGAGGAAGGAACAACCTGGCTGAAGCTGTGATGGCCTTTAAAGAGAAGAAAAAATATATATAAATAAATATATAAAAGCAGAAAGATCCCCAGTCGATTTCAGAAAGACGTGTTGCATGAAGGGTCTGAAGTTTTCTTTTTCAGTTTTGCAGTGGAGCAACAAGGCTGATGTACAGGAGTTGGACAATGAAACTGAAACTGGATTATAAATTGGAGCAGAGTGTGATGGTTCAATTAGCAGGGTAAGAGCACAGTTTTACTCAAAATATTGCAATGCACACATTATAACATTATGGGTGACATACCAGAGTTCAAAAGAGGACAAATTGTTGGTGCACGTCTTGCTGGAGCATCTGTGACCAAGACAGCAAGTCTTTGTGATGTATCAAGAGCCACGGTATCCAGGGTAATGTCAGCATACCACCAAGAAGGACCAACCACATCCAACAGGATTAACTGTGGACGCTGTAAGAGGAAGCTGTCTGAAAGGGATGTTCGGGTGCTAACCCGGATTGTATCCGAAAAACATAAAACCACGGCTGATCAAATCACGGCAGAATTCAATGTGCACCTCAACAAATTATTGTGCTCTAAAACCAGGTGTTTCAGTTACATTGTCCAACCCCTGCAGCTACTATAACCTATACCATGACCTGTTCACACTTAAATCCTATATATAGAACCTAAAAAACTTCATAACACTGACCTAGGTGTGAAGCCTTGGTTTATTTTCTGCTTTTTCCCAGTACTTAAGCTCGTATTCTCTATTTTTGACTTTTTTGACTGGGATTTTCCCTCATTGGTTTGTTTGCATGTACGTTCAGACCTCAAATAATGTTCAGAAATCGATATTTGGTGCACACTTTTGAGTCTCGACCCCCCATTTTTTCGAATCCTTTGTGTTCTTGTTGTGCTGTCCTAACTCTAATTTAAAAATTCAATACAAAAGTATAAAAAATATTTGTGTTTTATATATATTTTGAGAGTAGTAGCTTTATTAAAGGAAGTTATGATTGAAGGGAGATGGTCATATAGCCATTGCTCTATTTACCTAGAGCTGGCTGTGAAATGATGGACATGTGATGTAGTCTGGCTCTCCCCAGGGTCTCTCTCTTTCTCTCTCTCTCTTTCTCTCCCTGTGAGGGGGTTTTAACAGTTTGAGCAGTGTGATCTCGGCTCTCCTCTCTGAGGGACTGCAGGGTAAGAGATGTGACAGTAGCGCTTTCGGCCTGCTAATGCCCCCCTCCACGTCCCCACGGCCCTGCAGCCCTGCAGGAGAGTCCAGCCTGGCACGCACCAACCTCAGCCTGAGCTATTTATAAAACCAGAGGAAAGAGAGGAGGAAGAGATGATAAGGTGAAAGAAGTGTCAGTTATACAACGCTGTACTGAAGCTGTTCAAATTAGATTAGAAAAAATAGAATATTAAGCCATTAAATTTCATAGCATCATATGTGGACATTACATCTCAGCTTTTCTGCATCATGATACCTTTCTTTCTTTTAATGTTGAACTTTGACCTCATATAGAGACACTGTCCAAACCATCTAATGATAACTTTTCAGCAACAATACATCTGATCACAAGTCATAATGCATAATAAACATATATGCATGTAATAGGCTATGCATTGTTCTAAATATGTATAGACATGTTTATAATGCCTTATGAATGCATTATAATATGTAATAATCTAGAAAGTGTTACAATATACTCTTAGCATGAATTCTCAGTTAATAAACGTTAATTCAACTTATCCACACCATGTTCATCTCCATATCACCACTTTATTTATTTATATAACTATTACTAAAAATACTCTTCGCATGGATGCTAGTTAGCATTTTTAGCATTATCTGCTAAACGCGTTTAATAGTAATTACTTAATTCAGTAACTTGTATCCAACTATTAAATAGCTGGCTAGAAAACAATATGCAAGAAAATAAAATATATAATATATTGCTGATTGCTTACTTTTCTAAATTTCCCCAAAACTTACTAAACATTAATAAAACCAATCCAAAAAAAAGTACATAATAGAATCATTTCTAGAATATACAGTACTCTTAGCACGAATGCTAGTCTAAAAATCTATTGCAGTAAAAACAAATACCCTTTAGCTAACCACCATAGCTTTTTGGAAAGAAAAACCTAAATCTAAGCCAGAGGAGAAAGAGAAGAGGCTCAGAAAGACCAGGGAAGTCTCTTAGTGTCAGTCAATGGAAGGATAAATGCTGTATTCTCACTTCACTGTGGGAGCATCAATATTTAGCTGGGGGCGACTGCTTTCTCCGGAAAAGCGGCCCCGGATGAGCTGACATTAATCTGCAGCATTACAGACGATTCAATCCCGAAAGCTGCTCTATGTGCCGTAGCTTAAACCCAGGCGTTAGGCATTAAGCATGGGAAATTAATGTCAATGGACAATATGGGATTTCGCAGCCATTGTGGCTCCGAATTGTCCGTCTCGTAGCCGCGCAACGTTCGGTTTGATCCAATCAGCATCAACAACAGCAGCAGCAGCAGCATCAACAGCAGCAGCAGCAGAATATTGATCCCCTCTGTGCCCGGGCGTAAAGTGACCGGGGCACCAAAGAGAGGCGAACAGGTGCTTTTGTGAGAGAGAGACACTGAAACGGCTCCATAAACAAAGCCATTTCCACAGGCAACGCTGCCTGCCTGTCAATAGAAGGTGGTATTTAGCCCGTTAATGAGCAGGAGAAACGAACCTGTGCTCCTGTGAGCACGCAGCACCCAGCGAGCGGCCATGTTGACGAGAGGGGGAGGCTTTGTTTTGGTTGCTGGGTTGGAGATCGAGCTTGTTGAAACGCTCTGATCCTGACTGCGTCTGCATGTGTGTGTGTGTGTGTGTATTAGTGTGTATGAGAGTGTGTGTGTGTGTGTGTCTGTAAAGCCGAACCCTGTGGCGGAGCAGCCTAATCAGATTTCCTGACCAATTCTTTCCTCTAGTTTCATCTCCACAATTAAGCCAACTGGAGCTCAGCTGGATTTTAATTAAGGTGGCTCTGAAAGCCGAACCCCCTGGTCTGAAATCACTTTTTTTCTTTGAACAACTTTTAATCTGTGTACCAGTCTCGCTTTCTGCCAGACATTTAGGGAAAAAAAACACACACAGTACGCAGAATTAAAAATCTGCGCTTCTGACCCCATTTAATCTAATTTCAAAAAACATCTTTTATGTTTGGGGTCAATTTGAGCCCAGCAATTTTTTAAACTACAGAAAATTATTACATAATAATAGCATTTTTACCCAAGTTTATGTAACATGCGATATTTGCTTGTTGCTTACTTAAATAGTCATTTAAACACCCCCCCCCCCACCCCCGCCCCCACCCCATTATACAACCAGAATCAGAGTTGGAAAGTAACTCACATTAGTTTATCACAAGTTTACTCACATTACCGTAATACCCACAAAAGCCCTTTGAATGTATTGCTGCTTTTGTTCTGTTTTTGTTGGATGCACTGTGTTTTTTCACATATATTTTACATATGTACACAACATTTTTAACAGAGAAATACTGTATTTGTATCTACTGGAGTATTATTTTTACTTCACTACTTAAGTACTTAAGTACTAAAATACTGTATTTGTATCTACTGGAGTATTATTTTTACTTCACTACTTAAGTACTTAAGTACCAAAATGCTGTATTTGTATCTACTGGAGTATTATTTTTACTTCACTACTTAAGTACTTAAGTACTAAAATACTGTACTTGTATCTACTGGAGTATTATTTTTACTTCACTACTGTACTTAAGTACTAAAATACTGTATCTGTATCTACTGGATTATTATTTTCACTTCACTACCTAGTTATTTAAGTACTAAAATACTTTATTTGTATCTACTGGAGTATTATTTTTACTTCACTTCTTAAGTACTTAAGTACTAAATACTGTATTTGTATCTACTGGAGTATTATTTTTACTTCACTACTAAAGTACTTAAGTACTAAAATGCTGTATCTGTATCTACTGGAGTATTATTTTTACTTCACTACTTAAGTACTTAAGTACTAAAATACTGTATCTGTATCTACTGGAGTATTATTTTTACTTCACTACTTAGTTATTTAAGTACTAAAATACTGTATTTGTATGTACTGGAGTATTATTTTTACTTCACTACTTAAGTACTTAAGTACTAAAATACTGTATCTGTATCTACTGGAGTATTATTTTTACTTCACTACTTAGTTATTTAAGTACTAAAATACTGTATTTGTATCTACTGGAGTATTATTTTTACTTCACTACCTAAGTACTTAAGTACTTAAGTACTAAATACTGTATTTGTATCTACTGGAGTATTATTTTTACTTTACTACTAAAGTACTTAAGTACTAAAATACTGTATTTGTATCTACTGTAGTATTATTTTTACTTTACTACTAAAGTACTTAAGTACTAAAATGCTGTATCTGTATCTACTGGAGTATTATTTTTACTTCACTACTTAAGTACTTAAGTACTAAAATACTGTATCTGTATCTACTGGAGTATTTTGGGGATGTTAGAGGCATGCTGATAATCAATACCAAATAACTAGATTTGCTTTGTCTACATACTATATATTCTACACAGGTATGAATGTACTCAATCTTGTTAATTTTAGCATGTTAGCATGTGTTCGCTAAGGCTTTTTCTCCTGTAAACTACACATAAAAAAGCGTGCTAAAACACTTTCCTCCAGTGACCTTATTATTTTTCTTTCCTGTACGCAGCTGCAGATTTATTGCAACTTACTTCAGCTTTATTTCCAGACGTGCAGCACAAATCAAATGCATAAAGGCTGCTGAACTCACTCACTGATAATTGTGCTGTGCTGGACAGGTACAGACCAATCGTTGGGCAGTAGGTGAGAGTCTGCAAAAATATCTTAATAGAGCTTATAGTAAATAATATGTGGGGGAAAAAATGGTTTAGCTATGTTCTCTCACAGCTTTGAAGCTTCAAATTAGGTACAAATTAGGTACAAATCTTATACTATACTATACTATACTATACTATACTTTACTATACTGTAAAGCTATACATCTCTATGTTGAAGGAACAAAAAAGAGCTTATTAGTAGCAAAGAGTGCAGAAAAAGTGCAGAAAAGCTGCAGTAATGGTTTAAGATTGATCTGTTTCAGGCTTATATACTAATACAGGGTGGAGTTTATAAGGATTTTATATATATATAAGGTATATTGGGTATATTGGGCTCACAAAGCCCACCAACGTAGGATTATAATGGATTTTATTTTTTTTTATTTTATGTATTTTTTGTTTGGTATTTTGTCTTAGATTTGACTTTGAGTTACACAGGAAGCTTCCTCACATCGACACAGGCTATTTTGAGTTTTGAGCTTGAAGAAATGCCTAGATCTATGCCTAAATCCATCTAATGCTTCTTCTTTCTTTCTTTTTTTCCGCTTTTACTCTCGTTCTCTCTCTCTCTCTCTCTCTCTCTCTCTCTCTCTCTCTCTTGCTCGCTCGCCCTACAGTGTTTTAGCTGACTGCAGGCTTTACTGAGGGCTTTCTTGTGCCTGACTATGGAAAAATGAGGCATTCTCCTGAGATTGGTGCTTATACAGATTATCCAAAATCAATGACCACGGCAGGCCGGAGAATAAGAATGCGCCCTTCTGAAAGGAAGTCGGTCGCTACTGGAAAAAAAAAAAGTTCCAGAAAACGCAGCATCATGGATTTCTTTTGAGTGAAGATTACAACCACAACTTTCTTTCAGACCCGGAGACTCGGAGTTGGAGTCAGAGATGTTACGCAAGTTTCATTGAGAAATATTAGAAGTTCTGGGGGTTGGTTGTAACCACTGGCTACAGTGTAAACTAAAATGTTGATATTTAGCATTGTATACAACAAATTGTACTAGAATGGCTAAAGCTGTGAAAATTTTTGCAAAGGAACCGCTTCTGTTTTTTTTGCTGATTCCTGGTAATGCAGTGCCCTTGTTCCTTACTAGTGTCACTTAAAGGAGAACTCTGGTGTAAAATTGACTTTTGGTGTAGTAAAACATGATAAAAAGCACTTAACTTTGTTGAATAGCCCATCACCGTTCTCCCACAGCTTTTGAGATGCAGTAATTTTGTGCTGTTTGCCCAACGGCCGTATCGGGGCATATATAGCCACAATAATTTTTTTTTTTTTCACCGTTATCCAGCTTAAAGTAGCTCCACACCTCATTGGTAGAATCCGAAAAGCCCTGACGAGGCATTTATAACTTGAAAAGTGCAGAAGAAGCTTATTAAAAACTACTACACATAATGCTAGCTTCAGCTCCGAGCGCCGCCATTACTTTACTGATAATGACATAGACATATATACATAGACTCCACATAGCATAGCAGACGGTGCCAGGAGGCAGGCTATGCGGTGTCTATGTATATACATGTCTATGACATTAGCAATACATGGTGGCGCACAGAGCTGAAGCCATGTTATGGGATGTAAACAGTGGTTTTTATAAGCTTCTTGTGCACATTTATCAGGGTAAATTATGCCCCGTGTCACCCAGTCTGAAGGGTGTTTTGACAAACTTTGACAAATTTCTGGATTTCTGAACGCTGCGGGAGAACGGAGGTGTGCTATTCATCAAAGATAAGTACTTTTTATCATCACTACAACACAAGTCCATTTTACACCGGAGTTCACGTTTAAAGACATAGGATGATGAGGCAAAAGAATGCCTTTAGATTTCCTGCTGATTTTTTGGTAATGCAGATGGTCCTCTATCAATATCCACTGTTTCTGGTGTCCATATCTGTCATAGTGAGCAGGGATTAAATGGAGGCTGTGTTGAGCCAGAGGAAGTGACAGTTTCCATGGTGGTTAGGCAGAGTCTTCCCAGCGTGAGAAAGCTGTGAAGCTCCTGTGGTTGTCGCACCGGAATGGCTTCCCTCGCCACCTCTCCTTCTGCCTGCTGTCAGCTTAGCCAAGCTCCAGCTCAGTCCTGATATGCAGTTAAAATTAGATAGATTCATTTAACCTTAAGAATTTTAATAGTTTAATAATTTATTCTCTGTGTTTTAAATAATTGGAGCAGCCTGGTGGCCAATCTTCATTAATTGCACATTGCACCAGTAAGAGCAGAGTGTGAAGGAGGTTCAATTAGCAGGGTAAGAGCACTCAACACAGTTTTCCTCAAAATATTGCAATGCACACAACATTATGGGTGACATTCCAGAGTTCAAAAGAGGACAAATTGTTGGTGCACGTCTTGCTGGCGCATCTGTGACCAAGACAGCAAGTCTTTGTGATGCATCAAGAGACACGGTATCCAGGGTAATGTCAGCATACCACCAAGAAGGAGCAACCACATCCAACAGGATTAACTGTGGATGCTGTAAGAGGAAGCTGTATGAAAGGGATGTTCGGGTGCTAACCTGTTTCCACCAGAACTATCCGTCACCACAATAAATTATTGTGCTCTAAAACCAGGTGTTTCAGCTTCATTGTCCAACCCCTGTACTGTATTTTAGCACCCCAGCACTGTAGGAAAGTAATATAATATCCCTCTTTTAAAAGGAGTATGAAGTGTCTACAAGGAAGCTAAAGCGTACTATCCATATAAAGTGTTACTTAAATTCTTAATGTGGTTGCCAGGTGTGATTTTCTTCATGTCCGCCTCAGTGCTGTCCTTGACATAGAGCTGCATAAGTAAGCTAAAGAAACTGTCGCTAGCCTGTCACTCTTTTCCTGACCGAACCCCTTTCTCTGTGTAGGAATCCACTCTGCGGCCTCTACTCTCTTCCGCGGAATAAAAGAGTCTGAGCTGTTTAACAAGTGTGTTCGACAGCCCGGTACAAGCTCCAAAGACAGGCCTGTCAAAACATATCAGTGCACCTGTTCTCTCCTCAGCTTTGACCACTTATTAATGCAACTCGCTTAATTTCTTCAGGAAATGGAGCGCAGGCTCACCCTCAAGGTCGTTTAAGTGGGAATATCCTGTGTGGAGGAATGAAACTCTCTGAGTACAGAATTCTGAACAAGCATTAAGCAGGAAAGTACAGTAAAAAATATCTGTCTTACCTCAGGAGTCGCAGTTATATTGGGTATAGTGGATCAATATCACGGTTATGTTTGGAAATAGAAACTTTTGTGGGGATTAGGATTTGATGAAAAATTTATGGTGTGTGTCCAGGCTTTTTTTTTTGTACTATCCCTACAGTTATGTAGCAAGACGTGTGTCTAGTGCACAGCTCTGTAGGGCTGTGGTTGTATACAGTAGGGTGGTAAATGACTCTGCTAAATGGATCTATACCTCTATAAAAGGGTATAAAAAAGTCTTTGAGCGATGCCACAAAGGTTCCTTTAAAGGGGCACTAAATCCCTTGATTTTTGCTGACTCCACCCTCAGTTAGAATTTGAAAAATGCTCAAAAATAAAATGGGAGGCATAGTTTGGAAGGAGCACTGAGTGATGTATGGGTTTAGAGGCGGGGCAGCTGATTGAGCTGAGTAGTATGCCGCTGATAGTGTTGAGATGCAGATGATTGGACGTCACGAGCGTTATTATTGATTGACTGACCTGCATATTGTGATATTGTGTCTGCATACGAAAGAAAACGGAAACATCATCCACGCCTATAGCACAGTTGAACCTGAGAGGGCGCTGCAGAGGGGGAAAAAATGCAGTAAATGCATTTTTTAAAGGTTAGAAAAGATTTATAAAAATTTTAGGCAGAACTTAAATGAGCACATTTCCACTATTATTAGAAATACCTATGTTTTGGAGTTTAATTGCGCTTTAAAAACATGTTTTTTATAGATTATATATAGATTGAGTGTCAATAGATTGAAAGTCTCTATATGAAGCCTTTAAGTCTTTTAAAACTTTAGGCGGCATGGTGGCTTAGTGGTTAAGAAGGTTCGCCTCCCAGCACTTGGGTCTTCGGTTCAAGTCCCTATCTGGGTAGAGTTCCAAGATTCTCCTCTTCTGACAACTTTTACGGAGATGCGGATTTCATTTTCCAGCAGGATTTGGCACAACAGAGATTATTTCATGTGAAACTCATATACTATATAGATTATGTCGATTACACACAGAGTGATCTATTTAAGCATTTATGTTTTTTATTGTTGATGATTATGGCTTACAACCAAAAAAATCCCAGAAATCAGTGTCTCGGAAGTTAGCCAAGTCCTGCTGGAAAATGAAATCAGCATCTCCATAAAAGTTGCCTTCAAACCATCACTGATTGGTGGAAACTTCACACTAGACCTCGAGCAGTTTGGACTGTGTGTCTCTCCACTCTTCCTCCAGACTCTGCTCCCTTAATTTCCTTTAAATAAAATGTAAAATGTACTGATGATCAGTGATGGTTTGGAGAGTCATGTCTGTCATCTGCTGGTGTTGATCCACTGTGTTTTATTATCAAGTCTAAAGTCAGTGCAGTTTTTCTTTTCCCACAGCACTTCATATCTTACAGCTTCCCTCTGCTACTGACAACTTTTATAGAGATGCGGAGATTTTATTTTCCAGCAGGACTTGGCACACTGCCCACACTGCTCCAAAAGTACCAATTGGCCTTATACATAATATTCAAATTTTCTGAGACACTTTTTTGGGGGGTTTTCATTGGCTGTAAGCCATAATCATTAACAATTAAAGAAATAAATGCTTAAAATATATACATATTTTAGATGCACTTGTATTTGTGAGTATGTTTAAACAGCATTTCTGCTAGAAGGAGCTACACAAATGGGTAACACTTTAAAATAAGACTACCTTTATAAAGGGTTTATAAATGGTTTACAATTACTTTATTAATGGTTACTAATTAGGTTGTAAATGCCTTTAAAATTACATATCATTAATAATCAGTTATTATAACACATACGTAGAAAGGGCAACAATGACCTGTTGTTTGCCAAATAGTGAACCACAGCCATCTATATTGTTAAACTCCAGATCTTGTCAAATACTCAACTTGCTTCTTTATCTCCATATTCTCCATCAGTTTAACCATTTAACTCCCAAGTTAAATTATTCCACCACTAACTGATTATTAATGGATTTTAAGGGATTTACAACTTAATTAGTAACGATTAATAAACTAATTGTAAACCATTCATAAACCCTTTATAAATTAGTCTTATTTTAGTCTTATTTTAAAGTGGTACCCACAAACATTATGCTACTCCACTTCACACAATAGTAGATTATCACCTCACTTCACACACAGCAGAACAGCACCAGCTCGTTGTTACAGCCTGCAGCCTCTAGGTGGACAGTCTGCCTGTGCACTTCACTCACACAGCACACATAATGCATTTCAGATAAAACGCTGGGAGTAATTGCTGTGGCGATATTATAAATCCCTAGAGTCTGCACCGAGGCTTCTGCAGGATGTATGAGCACTGCGTATTCTCATCACAGTGGCATGGCTTTAGCTTGTTTCTTTCCTGCCCTGCTTTTTTTTTTTGTTTTGTTTTATCTGCATTTAAGAAGCAGCAGCAGCAGCAGCTCTGAAGGGATAAAAATAATAATAGCAAAAGTGTTGTTTTGAGAATGGCAAACTGCACGGCATCTCTGCTAAGATAATTAAGATTGTGTCAGAATCATAGCCCGACTCAGAATTTAATTCCAGTCTTAATGCGATAGCGGAGATTAGCGATGTAATCCAATCAGGATTTATTCTATGTAATCCACTTTATTGATATTGAAATGAAATGGAGTATTAGGAAAACACAGAGACAAGAACGGCTATTGTTTCACACTGAACTGCTTTTACGCAGACGCAGCCGTGATTGACATGTCTGCCGTTTATTTATGTGCTGCACAGTGTTTTATTATGGCTCGTGAACGAGCGTTAGTGACTGATATTGTGATATTGTGGCGTTAGAAAGCAGCGTGATGGATTAACAATACACACACTTAAGTAAGAGGCAGACTTACTTAGTAAATAGTGCAAAAAGTAACTTACTTAACCCTTTCAGACCCTTTAAATTATATTCCCGTGATAAAAAAATATAAAAAATGCAGTTTTTTTCTGCCTGTAAGGCACACAAGATAAAAATCTAATACAAAGACTAATGCAAAGTCTAGTTAAATCCAATTTTAACGCCCATTAAATCCAATTAAGTCCATTGTATTGGAAGCCTGTGATTAACATTTTTATTTTAGATTTAAAATGGACTTTTTGTAGACTAGAGCAAATTTTAAGTAAGTTAGCTTTCTTGAAATAAAAATCCAGGTTCATGCAGCTTTCCATCAGCTGCCAGAGCCCTGAGAGAGCACAGTAGGCCTTGCTTGGTGTCCATTTTTAGGTTCTATTTTTTAAACTATTTGGGATTAGTAGGACCTAACAAGTATTAAAACACACATTTTTTTTATTTAATGGTTAATGCCCATTAAATCCAATTAAGTCCATTGTATTGGAAGCCTGTGTTTAACATTTTTATTTTAGATTTGAAATGGACTTTTTTTACATTAACCAAACCATTCCTACACAGTAATTTTTTTTTTTAAATCACATAAAATGTGCAAAATTGAGCTTAACTTATTACTTTGCCTTGTTGGCTTTAGAGTGCTGCTCTGCTCTAATACCTGAGCCTTTTTTCCAGTGAAGTGGGCGGAGCTTAGCTACTGTTTCATTGGCTTGTAAACTTATTCATTGGCTGGTTCATGCTCTGTTCTGCTTGGTGTGGCCTAAGCTTTTGTCCTTAATGGCTTCATTTCTACCCCTTACATTACTTTGACTTTTACACTTTAAGTAATTTTGAAACCAGTACTTTTACTTAAAGAGTAAAAAGCTTGAGTTGATACTTCAACTAAAATACAGGAGTATTTTAAACCCTTTAAAAGTATCTATATTTCTACCTTCTACAGAGTAATGAATTGTTGTGCGGCCCTGATAAATACTGATCAGAAATCCTCACCAAGGCTTATCATTCACTGTGGGCTGATTGTCAGGATTAGATAACAGAGCTGCTGAACGCAGCCTTGGCTCCTGTGGAATCGGGGAGATTTAGTCCCTGTCTCTTTTATTATTTGATGTGTTGGGAGAAAGAGAAGGAGTGAAAGAGAGAGATTATTATATTAACCAAGATCATGTCATGGTTCAGTCAGTGGAAAAGACAAAGAAAAAGAAAACAAACAGAGAGGGTTTAAACCTCTGAAGACATTGGAGATTGTTTTGAAGGTTTCTTTTGTTTTACAGCAGATTTCCGGTCGATAAGGAACCAAAACCTGCAGAGACACAAAAGCAAAGGCAAAGGAAGCTGTTGATACAGTGTTACAGGCTGAGACAGACTCTTACTGACATCCTGTCATCAGTAAAATAGTGTAAATTTTATAAGCACAATTGATTAACACAAACGTTAAAGGACAAGGGTTTAGGTCAAAGGTGTAAAAAGTATTGCCAATCATTATTCTGAAGGTAGAAGTGTAGATACTAGGGTTTAAAATATGAAAAGTACGTTTCTACTTAAAGTATAGAAGTAGAAGTAATGTAAAGAAATAAATGGCATTAAGGACAAAATATATGGATTGGTACTCTGTGCTGGGACAGCTCCTTAGTGCCTTATGCAGTCCTCCAGGTGGACGGTTGTTTCTGGTTGAGAGTGTGCTGTGCGTGATTGGCTGTCGGTTCTCACTGGGGTGTGTTTATGAATGCTGGGTTTAAATGGTTGTGTGTTTCTAGTTGCACTCAGTGAAAGTTTTAAAGTTTTATGAGGTTAAGATCTGGACTCTGTGGTGAACTCTCTTAATCTCAGTCCATGTGTGAAAATGATAAATGATGATCTCATGCTCCCTGAACCTCCATGCTCTCTTTCACAATTCCAGCCCCATGAATCCTGACATTGTTATCTTGGAATATGAAGGAAAAATCCATTGATTCAGGAATAAGCTGGTCTATAATATTCAGTATATTCAGGTAGTCAGCTGACCTCATTCTTTTAGCACATACTGTTGCTGAACCTAAACCTGCAGACCAACTGCAACATTAACCAACCAACCCCACATTATTTACTTACTTAAATATAGGTGGTGACTTTTTTTGTCCAGGCAGTGTAGATTGTGTTACAATTTTCGGGACTACTTTAAAATAAGACTACCCTTATAAAGGGTTTATAAATTAGAATAGTATTAAATATTGTTGATTGGGTTGCCTTAAATGCCTTAAAACCATTAATAAACATTAATTGAAAAGGCAACAGTGATCCGTTGTTTGCTTAGTCATTTAATTCAACATAGTCGTTTCATGTATAGTAAATAGTTAAACATACTTACACATATATTAATGACAAGTTTAATGCTGATGCAAAACACAAAGTAAGATCGGTATCTAGAAACATCTAGAAAGAAGGTTTGAAGTAGTAGAAATGAGTGTGGAATTAATATTTTACAAATGTTCAACTCACTGTTGCCATTTTTATTTATGTGTTGTTATATAATTATTAACTGTTTGATAAAGGGTTTTAAAGAATTTGCAACCTAATTATTAACTATTAGTCAACTTTGTTATAAACCATTTATAAACCTTTAGAAAAGGGATTCTTATTTAAAGAGGGGTACCATTTTTTTCTGTATGAATTTAAGTGGGGAAAGAAAACATATATATACGTATATACAGTATAAATAGTATAACAAAAGCAGGGGTGCAGGTGTTGGACTCAATGCATTGCATTGTTCAGGGGGGGCTATGTGCACCAGATGTTCCAAAAAAAAAAAGAGTGTATCATCATCATCATCATCATCTTCATCATCATCAGAGGCAGCAGAGCAGGCTGGATGAGGGCAGCACACAACATTTTGCTGAGCTGACAAGTCCTGGTACATAACGCCCCTTACAGCTGTTTAACAAGCTGCCCTCGCTCCGTCTCCTCCCCTGCAATCAGCGCTGCACTTCCTCATTTAGTAACAGCGGCCGTCTCTGGGTTTTTTTATAGATTCGAGTGGACGGGACGCCCCACGGAGCTCTGCAGTACGAGACGGTGCAGGTGGTGGAGAGCGGGCCCATCCTGCGGGACATGGCCTTCTCCGCTGATCAGCACTTCCTGTACGTGATGTCGGAGACCCAGGTGAGTCCATTTGCCCTTTTCTCTTGTTGCAGCAGCAATATCCGCACTGCACACACACACTTATACACACACACACACACACACACACAGATACACTCGTAGAGAGAGAGAGAGAGAGAGAGAGAGAGAGAGACAGACAGGAGACACACACACACACTTAGAGCCCACTGCAGACCTATGAACGCTAGAGAGGATACAGAGGATGTGCTTGTTCAGAATGTACCTGTCACTCTCACACACCCTCTCATGCTCTTTCTCGATCTCTCTCACACACACACACACACACACACACACACACACATATACACACACCTGCCAGAATGAAAGAAAATCAGTTGTTTTAGCTTGATGTAAGTCATTTTAAAACTTTAAAAGATTCTTTTTCAAGCTTATTTTTGCCTTATCCCATTGGTAGATTTAATATATGCGTAAAAACATTTACGCTCAATTTACATACATTTTCTCTAGGGTTTGCCAATTAGCCTACAATTAGGCTACCTTCGTAAAAATATACACTCTGCAAACTCTGTAGTGGTAGTGCATATGGTGGTTCTACATATCTTTGCTGTCCAATGAAAAACAATTCTCTCCAAAACAGCAACTTTACAGGAGAGAGAAAAAACCTTGTAAACTTTCAATGGAAGTCAATGTAAAAAGAGTTTATTTCAGGTCATTTTGAATTATTTCTATTGGTCCGTTCATCAAAAAATTTTGGCACAGTGTAAGGGAAAGTTTGTCTGTTCCAATTATGTAGTAAACTAAAAATCGACAAAAATGGAGATAAGTGTTCATTGGGTGGTGTAGAGTTTTAAAACATCTTAGAACCTTTTTTTTTTACTTTTTTTTTGTTGGTTAGTATTATGTTTTACGTCAAAGGTGTGTCAAAAATAGCTTTATTTGTTTTATTTTTTTCTTTTCTACGTTTTATTTTTCAGGACAAAACTCAACTAAAAAAACGTTAAAAAAAAAAAAAAAAAACTGTAAAGACATCTAAGATAATTTTGCATATTTTAGGAATAATGATCTTAATCAGTCTCCCTTGGGTCAAGTTATTTATATTTTTTTGCGTTCAGATTTTATGCAACAAAAAAAAAAATCCTGACAATAGGTGGGATCACATATAATTAGGCAACTGCTGCAGAAAGAGAGAATTGAGTAAAAAGGGTGAAAAGAGAGTAAAGAGAGTGAATGAGACACAGAGGGGAGTGTATGAGTATATGAGTGTGTGTGTTGAAACTGAGTAATGTAAATTATAATGAGAGAGAGAAAGAGAGAGATACACACAGAGCGAAAGAGAGAGAAAGAGAAAGAGAGGATGGAGTGGTGCATTAGACTTTGCAAACTCTCTCCCTCTCTCTCTCTCTCTCTCTCTCTCTCTCTCTCTTTGGGGCACGCACGCACACAGAAGTGCACACAGAAGCAGCGCACGAGCGCAATTTACTCACAGCGCTGTGTTGACTGAAAATGCTCCAAATGGTGCAGTGTGAGTAATGGACGGATAAGATTGGACGCCGCAGCGGTTTCTCCAGCGCCGCTAAAGCCTGTAAGCCATTACGGGCCATAAAAACGCCGCGCTCACTCCACAGGATAAAAAGCACTTTCTCTCAGAGTGCACACGAGCGAGCGAGCGCGCGCGCGCATGCACGCCCCGAAACGCGCGGCTCTAAACGCGCTCGCTCTAAAAGAACGCACGCGGATTGCTATAAATACTGCTTATATTTAATACAAGCATATACATCTCAATTTACATACATTTGATCTATATTTTGCCCATTGACCACAAAAAAATTATATTTAAAAAATACATAGTATGCTCTAGACTGTAGTGGTGCATACAGTATTTCTAAATATGACCTTTTAATAAAAGGGTCATTTTAGCTTTTTTTTTTAGTTTTTTAGCCATGTGTGTGTTAAGGTGTGCCTTAACACACACATACAGTGAAATTTGAGTAAATATATGAAAGTTTCATATCTAACTAAGCATTGTGTACGTGTAAGATAACCAAGCTTATTTTAGGAATAATGATCTTAATAAATCTAAATTTGATCAAGTTATTCTCATTCTTGTGTTCAGATTTTATCCAAACAAATTTAAAAAGTCATTTTAAGACTTTAAAAATTGACTTATACCATTTTAGATGTAATGAAAATTTAAGTTCACCTTCAGACAAATATACATTCTGAACATATGAAGTTAATGAAGAGGTCCTGCAGTGTTTTAAACCAGTGTTTTAAAACTTTAAAACTTGTTTTTTTCATATCTGTTGTTGGTTAGTGTTAAATGTCATGTGAAAGGTGTGATAAAAATATCCTTTTTTTTTTTTTTTAATACATTTTATTTTAAGATGTGAAAAATGTAACACTCTGCCTGGCCCGTTAAAAATGCAGTGAAATTTGAATAAAGTTTCATGTCTTACTAAGCATCGTGTACATGTAAGATTATATTGCTTGTTTTAGGAATAATGATCTTAATGAGTCTTAATTCAGTCAAGTTATTCTGATTCTTTTGTCCAGATTTTGTCCAAAAATTAAATTGTTTTAACTTGATGCAAGACTTAATGAGACTATAACAGATCAACAGAGGGTTCAGCAGAGGTCCTGTAGTGTTTTAGAACTTTAAAACTTTTTTTTGCACTTTTTTTATTGGTTAGTGTTTATTGTCAGTTAAAAAGCAGTGAAAGTTGAGTAAAGTTTCATGTCTAACTAAGCATCGTGCAGGCGTAAGATTATATTGCTTGTTTTAGGAATAATGATCTTAATCAGTCTAAATTTACACACATTTTATCTAGTTTTTGCCAATAGACTAGAAAAAAATCTGAAGATATGAAGTTAATGAAGAGGTGATCAGACATCCCACGGTGTTTTAAAACATTTTAGAACTTTTTGTTGTTGGTTTTTTTTTGTTGCTTGTTCAGTTGTTTTAATTTGTAAGTTAAATGTAAGTCATTTTGAGACTATAACAGATCAACAGAGGGGTTCAACGGAGATCCTGCATTGGTTTAAAACAGTTTTTTAGAACTTTAAAACTTTTTTTTCCTCTTTTTTTAATTGGTTCGTGTTCATTTTCATGTATTTTTAAATACATTTTATTCTCAGGACAAAACTTATAAAACAAATAAAAACAGAATTATTTTAAGATGTGAAAAATGTAGCGCTCTGCCCGAGCCCGTTAAAAAATGCAGTGAAAGTCGAGTAAAGTTCTGGTGAAAGAACTGTGTGGTTTTATTTATGAGCTTAAAGCGAGTGAGAGGTGGCTGGTTTGGAACGATACGGGCTGCGTGACTTTCTTGGCTCTGGCTGAGTTTGTGGGCTGGAAGCAGGAAGAAAAGCAAGAAATCCTGACTTAGCACTTAATAAGACAATGCAAATGGGATCTATGAATAGTTTCCTTTGGAACAGAGCGCCTCATTAGCTATTGAAGCTGAGGCAGAAATCTCCCACACAGTTTAAAGCTGCCGGGGTGAAGATGTTCGGCGCGCCCGCGGACTGTCACCTTTAACCTTTGATCTGTGACCTTGGCTTTGGTTCGAGTGTGCTTGTAAAGGCCTTTCAGCTGAGCTGAACTGACCCTGAGATCTTCTGCATTTTATTGAGCGATAGCTGTGGTGAGTCTGAATGCATTAATCTTGCATTCAGGGACAAGGTCTTCTGATACACACAGACACAAACAGAAACACACACTTACACACACACTTACACACACTTACACACACACTCGCTAAGAGAGAAAGGCAGCCAGAGCACTTGAAAGGTCTCAACAAGCTCATGCCAATATCACAAGCAAGTGGAGCTCAAAAAGAGCTCTTCAATTTCGCCCTTTTCATATGAATCCCACCTCAGGAGATCAAGAGAAGATCCTGAGCTTCAATATAAAAAGAAAATAAAACACCATGGCAAGTTATCTATGGATTTTTGTCTACTAGAATAGTAATAGCTTTAAAAATTAGCCTAAAAAAACCTTCGTTGGTCAGAAGAATAAAGTCTCCTTCATTCTTCGCTCTAGTAGAGCTAGTAGAGCATTGTAGAATCCATGGAAATGTCTGTCATAGGAAACCCAGCATAGAAAGATCTGTCAGAAAGGGGAATATTTTCAATAAATCAGTAATCAAACCATTGAAAAAGCCAAAATACCAAACAGTATTAACTAATACCTGAATCTACACTGTGAAAAAAAATCCATTGGCAAAAAAAATAGGCAATATATACAGGTGCATCTAAAAAAAAAAAAATATCATTGAAAATGTACTGTTATTATTTCAGTAATTTAAGTAATTTAAGCATTTATTTTTTTATTGTTAATGATTATGTCTTATAGCCAATGAAAACCCCCCAAAAAAGTTGTCTTAGGAAATTAGAACATAATATTAAACCAATTGGTACTTCTGGCAGTGTGGGCAGTGTGCCAAGTCCTGCTGGAAAATGAAAAAACATATACAGCTCTGAAAAAAATAAATAAATAAAGAGAGCACTTTAGTTTCCGATTCAAGTTTTTTAAATTTTATTCTATAAACTACAGACAACATTTTTCCCAAATTTCAAATACAAATATTGTCATTTAGAGCATTTAGAGTTCAGAAATCAATATTTGGTGGAATAACCCTGGCTTTTAATCACAGTTTGTAATCATGCATCTTGGCATCATGTTCTCCTCCACCAGTCTTACACACTGCTTTTGGATAACTTTATGCTGCTTTACTCCTGGTGCAAAAATTCAAGTAGTTCAGTTTGGTGGTTTGATGGCTTGTGATCATCCATCTTCCTCTTCATTATCACATTCCAGAGGTTCTCATTTGTAGGTGTTTTTCCACAAAAAGTGATTTAATGAAAACATAAAAATCAGTGTCTCAGAAAATTAGAAAATTATTATATAAGACCGATATGATAATTTTGGCAGTGTGGGCAGTGTGCCAAGTCCTGCTGGAAAATGAAATTGAAAATTCGCATCTGCATAAAAGTTGCAAAAGCAGAGGGAAGCATGAAGTGCTGTAAGATTTGGAACTTTGGACTTTAAATAACTTAATATCTTAGGAAGATTTCTTAAAATAAGCTAAATATCTGCAAGTCTAAAAAAATGAGTGAAGTTAGTCTTCAATCAAGCAAAAAAACACAGATCTTAAGGTTCAATTGTGGACATGTGTGTTTTTTTTGGGCTTATTTTAAGTATAAATTGCATAAAATAGGGTGAAAATTCTCAGTAAGACTGATTAAGATGCTTTTTTATGACAATAAACAAGACAAACTTTCTATTAGAGAAACAAATAAGATGTATTTTATTTAATTAGACAATTTTACGTGCTAAGATTAATTTGTTTTCAGTGTAGTTTTAAAACTAGGCCACAATGCTGCCCACGCCCACCTGTGTCTGGAGATACAGTAGTGACAGAACACTTTGTTGGATAAATATGAGGCGCTGGCTATTAATTTCATAGTAAATGATCTCGTCCTGCAGCAATTAGCCTATTAGCCCAGTTACAAAGACATGTCATCTGCTTCCTGTTTGGTACAAACATCTTGGGATGTCCTCTACAGGGGAATCATAAATAAATTTAGAAGCTATTTAGTGAACACGCATTACAGCCTTCCCCCCACTACCATGTGCGCACACACACACACACACACACACACACAAAACACACACACACAAACAGAAGCCACTTAAAACGTTTTAAATAGTTTGTTCAGTTCCACTAGGAGACACGATTAATTAGAGGAAGCTTCTATGAAATTCTATGAAAAGTCTAATGAATGTACAGCTCATTTGTGCAGTACATTAAGAGAAGCTCTTATCAACGTCTACAGAAAATATTCCGATATAGAAATAAATGAATAAATGAATGAATGAATGTATGAAGCTTTTCTTCTTAAGCCTTCAGTTTTTCCTTTTAGAATTTAAAATCTGTATCTACGTAAACGCAAATGTGTGCGAACACACACACTCACACGCACACACTTATGCACATATGCACACAGCTGACATCCATGGTCAGTCTAGCTTGCTTTCACAAATCCACTGAGCGCTCACCGAGAGATTTATTTAAGGTTCTTTTAAAAGGTTAATTGGCTGTGATGCAACACACCTCAATGCTTCTACAGGCAGGCATTGCTCTTTAGCTTTTCATAACTGTACTGCAAAGATACTCAAGTGTAAATACAGTATGTACTGTATGTAAATATACACATACATATATACACACATATATATGCTATATACACTAAACGTCCTAATGTTTGCAGATAAACATACTGGTACCCAGTGTTGCACGATGCAAGAAAATTTTATGCATTTTCAATACTTTATCCCTCATTAAAAAACATTCGGTTCTGTAACGTTCGAATCTTTTTTATATATAATACTGTGTATAGACCAGTTACTAGATTCAGGCGAGTCAAATTTGTAGGCGTGATTTGATTCACTTCATATGAAAACTGATTCACGTCGCGCCCGGAATGGCTCAGTTGAGCGACACACCTACACGCAAGCCAGCAGCGTGAGAGCAGCAGCTGCTGAGATCTATCTATCTATCTATCTATCTATCTATCTATCTATCTATCTATCTATCTATCTATCTATCTATCTATCTATCTATCTATCTATCTATCTATCTATCTATCTATCTATCTATCTATCTATCTATCTATCTATCTATCTATCTATCTCATTCCCATGCCTCTCTCCCTCTCTCTTTCTCTGCCCACCCCCATTTCTCTGTATTAGAAAGTAGGGCTGAATTTCCTCAGGCCATTACTGTGGTTTTGAAGGCACAACAAGTCTACACACACACACACACACACTGAACACGAAACATGTTCTGACAGTATACACTGACACTGTCTCTTTCATGAATGTAAATGCACACACACACACACACACACACACCGCAATACACACGTATACACTGTGTGTTAATGTTGTTTTCTGTCTGTGCGCTGGTACTGTGGTTATGACTCAGTGCAGTGTTGACTGTCTAAAGGAGCAGCTTTCTGCTCTTCCGCTCTCTCTCTTTCTCTCTCTCTCTCTCTCTCTCTCTCTCTCTCTCTCTCTCTCTCTCTCTGTCTCTCTCCGTCTCTCTGTTCTCATAGTAACACCCTTTGTAATTACTTCAACACATTGACACACACTATACAATGTCAGATAGTGAGGTTGCACTGTATGTATACGTGAAAGTACATTATGTGTGCCATTATGTGGATATATATATATATATATATATATATATATATATATAGTGTATGGATGAGGGAGGGAAGACATGATAAAGTGAGCATTTCTGGAGGTCATTATTTGGGATTGGTTGAACATGCTGAGACCCTGCTGACCTCCACAGTCTCCACACAGCAGGAGAGCTGCTGGAGGCTGGAGGTCAGTAACCACAACTGCAGGGCGTAGACATTGAGCTGACTGCACCTCATCATGTGTGTGTGTGTGTGTGTGTGTGTGTTATGTTAGAGAAGGTTCACTGCCTGTCTGCAGTAAATGTACCATTGTTCCAAAATTCTTCCAAAAGTTGTCATAAATTATGTTCATATGACAATTTTCTAATCTTAAGACTTTAGAATTAATCAGGCTGTTTTTCTTACTGCTCTTTTGGGGCTATTCTGTGCAAATTACCTGTGTTGACTGGAAACAAATTAAACCCAGCTAATAAACTCAGTGTAAATGTGTTTACCAAGGGTATTAAAAATGTTATTTATTAATTTAACTGTAAGGGGTTGGAAGGAACTGTCTCTACTGCACTGAGAAGGCTTTTTACTAAATTCTAGAGCAGGGTTTTGTAAAATTAAGTCTACAGACTAGTAGCTCTCCAGCCCAAAGGGTTGTTGAACCCAATTGCAGAACAGTTGATCTCAAAGCAGGTAAACCCAAGAAGAAGGGAAAAATAAATAAATAAATATACACACCGCTCTTCATGCAGGATCGAACCCGTGTCTTCAGGGTCGCGTTCCAATACACTGTTGCTGCCCTGGCTAGTGAACTGGGACACGACTGGGGAAAAAAAAAACACCCTTATAAGGAGAAAAAACACGACAGAGAAAGACAGGGGAGGAATGTAAACTAAAGCTCTCCAGAGAAGCATTTTATTTATTTTTTTTATTTTTTATTATCGTTTATAATAGTTCAAACAACCTCACAGGCCAGATGTTTCCGGCAATTGCAGATCCCTATTCTAGAGCATTGCTGTGATAAATTAATTGCATTCAATAATAATAGGATTAACTATATCAGAATCTCCATCTCCAAAAGTACCATGATGCAGCACCGTCATTGCACAGATCACAGTTCCACCTCTCCACAGGGTTTATACCCCTCCAGACTGGCTTTAGGCATGATGCCAACTGGCTGGTTCATGTTTATCCTCTCCAGAGATTCCTGTTTTTTTGTATTTGCAGTGCTTCTCTAAAACGATTAGACAAGCTGTTTGTGTGCATTTCCACATCTGTGTCAGCAATGGGTGCAAGATATAGTGAATAAACTAGAAGCTCTAATGAAGAGAAGCTTTAAATTGCTGTGATAGTGCATTTGTAAGTAAGTAAGTAAGTACAGTAAGTAATATAAGGAGAACGAAATGCCATTAAGGACAAAAATTCAGGCCATGCCACAATGACTATTATGTTATTTTAAAATGTTAACGCTGCGGCATTGTTTCGATAAGCTTCTGCAATGTCACAAGATATATTTCAATCCAGTGTTGCATTAATTTTTTACCAAGATCTTGCAGAATCTGATGATCTCATGCTGAAAATAATGATCTTGTGAACTATTAGTATTTAGTTACTTGACACTATATCTCATAATTTAGCAATAGCTTTTGTGTCAGCACTATTAGCTGTGACACAGTTGCTCAGCTAACCAGGAAAAGCTCTTGTTTGGACAGAAAACTCCCAGGGGAAACCTACGAAACACCCTGTTTTTATAATGAATATAGGTGGCTTTTCAGGCATAGTAGGAAAAGCACATTGATGCTATTTATTAGAACATATTGTCTCCTCTCATTTAAAAAATATTATGCTTTTTACTTAAAAAATGAGGCCTGCTGCTTGAAATAATATTTTGAAAAGATTTTGTTTAAGGAGAAGCCAGCACTCAGTCAGTCTGTGGAGAGTATATGTATATATATATATATATATATATATATATATATATATATATATATATATATATATATATATATATATAATTGCCAGGCTTTGCCCTGAATGGGTTCTGGTCTGGGTGGGTTTGTGAGCTTCTCAGAGCTTGTTAGAAAACAAGTCTTTACCGCTAAAACTGCTAGCATCGCTAATAATGAATAAGCAGAAATGGAGGCCGTTTAGCTTTAAGAATCTGAAGTCACGCCGAGTGGCTCCCCGCTAGGTAGCTGTGTTAGCACGTCTGGCTGTGTCAGTGGCAGCTGGCCTGTGTGACAGCTGTGCAGGACCATGATGAACCTTCTGCTGTGGATTCTTGAGTGGATGGAGAAGAAGATCCACTCAAGCGGGTCTCAGAGTGGATGTGAATCCAGCTGGAGAAATCGCTGCCATGCTGCTATTAAAGCCTTCTGTTCACACTGTGCTGTTTGGAGGATGTCTGAGTGGTTTGGAGGATGGAGTCTTGCTTTGGTAGTTTGCTGAATTGTGTTGTTTCAGTGCTTTTGGAAGCATTACTGGATATTATGTATATTTTCTTTGTTTTTTTTTTCCAATAGGATGAAAGTCATCAGTGTATCTCAACTTTCTCAAATGTCTCTTGTGCTGTTATTAAGTTATTTCGCAAAAATGGCAGTGTGGGCAGTGTGCCAGTTCCTGCTGGAAAATGAAATCTGTATCTCCTTAAAAGTTGTCAGCAGCAGAGGGAAGCATGAAGTGCTGTAAGCCATATGGCTGCTCAAAAATATAATCATTTAAAATGTAAAAGGAAGCAGAATTGTTATATTTGCCTGGATCTGATCATGTTTTGGTTAAAATTTTACCAAACGCCTGTTTTTTTTTACCCTATTTTTTAATGTATATACTTTAAATATATTCACACCTTTATAAGATATATTTATATCTTATATCAAAAATGGATAGACTAGAGTGTTTATGAGTTAAAAGCATAAGAATATTGATGATTTGAGTTCATTACATGGCTTATTTTTACTTTGACAAAATACATGGAGAAACAGCATCAGGCGAAGTTATTTATTTTTCTTGATAATCAATAATCACACCTCTAGGATACTATATGTAGATTAACTTATTAAAACCCTGACACTCAGAGCAGCCTATACCTTTCAGTATTTTGAGGATCAGGACACACAAAGAAAACTATATACTATAGAAAAAAAAAAAAAAAAAAAAAAAAAAAATATATATATATATATATATATATATATATATATATATATATATATATATATATATATATATAAAGTAGTGCGCACACCATACCTTTAGTGCTTTAGTTTGAGTAAAGCAGGTAGTTTCACACTTTTTTTTCTGTGGACACTTTTGAGTCTGATATTTACTGATATTATTTGGTTACTGATGAAACATCATATAAATAAGTTTGAAGCACTAAAGGTAAATAATATTGGTTGGGGAAGGAGATTTTATCACTTTTTTAGGTGTTTTCCTCAATGGGTTTCTTGTAGATTTAGCTTTACCGCACTGGGATGTGATCACTATTTTTAGTAAGAGTAAGCTCCGCCCTTTCTAACCATATATGGATTATGTTTATATGTGAAGGGATTCCTGAGTAATTAAGCTGAGAACACAAGGTGCGATTTTGGACGACCTTTGATTTCAATTACGGCCCTGCGCTCAGCGACGGTTGTACAGGCCCTGGCCGCTATATAATCCCCGCGGAATGGCATCTGCTTTATGAAAGTCTTTTTATTGGCTTTGCACAGTGCCCCACTTTAGACCGCAGCCCATTGTCGTCCGCTGAGAAAAGAGATGAGAGATGGCGAGACAAAGGACTCTGAGCTTCTTTCAGCGCGCTTCAGGAGGGACGCTTCAGAAAGCAGATCTGAAGGAAGGAGGACGGGGAAGCGGCGCTTTTGATTCAGGGCTTAGTAGACTTCTGCTCAAGTGAAGCTCTACAGGTTCAATGTCAACGATTTGATCATGCGCACACACACACACACACATACACACACACACGTGCACTTTCGAGAGTGCTGATGCAGCATAAACACTGGGGCGAGGGCTGTAATATAAAATCAGCACCAGATACAATATGGTTTCTGACTAAAACTGAGGTAGCAATTAATGTATTATATGTATTTACAACTGAACTGATCAAAACTGAATAACTATAGCTACTGTTACTTTTTTTCAAAGGGGCACTATAACCACTGATTTTTGCTGACTGGAATTGGAAGACTAGTTTGGGAGGGGTATTGGGTGATGTATGGGTTTAGAGGCGAGGCAGGAGGGAGAGTTGATTGGCTGAGCTGCTGCAGCAGCAGCAGTGTGCCTCTGATAGCGTTGAGACACAGATGATTGGACGTCAGCAGGGGGATGCTGTTATTGATAGAACAATCTGCATATTGTGATGTGTCTGCGTACCAAAGTACAGTGGAAATTACCACTTTCCACTTTTAAAAGCGCTTTTTAAAGAAAATCCATCACTGATCATCAGTAAATTTTACATTTAATTTGTAAAACAAGGGAGCAGAGTCTGGAGGAAGAGTGGAGAGACACACAGTCCAAACTGCTCGAGGTCTAGTGTGAAGTTTCCACCAATCAGTGATGGTTTGGAGAGACATGTCTGATATCTGCTGGTGTTGAAATCAAGTCCACTGTGTTTTATTATCAAATCCAAATTCAGTGCAGTTCTGTTTTCCTGGAAAATCTTAAAGCACTTCATGTTTTCCTCTGCTGTCGACAACTTTTTTGAAGATGCGGCTTTCACTTTCCAGCAGGACTTAAAAAAAGTACAGATTGGTCTTATATAATATTCTAATTTCCTTAAACACAGATTGAAATAAACTTTTAAAATAGTGTGTGATACATATTTATCTATAATATGTATAATCGTTGCTTCCGACTTCATAAGTAAGCATCTGAGTATCTTTAGAGGCAGTACCAGATAAAATATATGACATAGACTACAACAGTAAACAGTTAAAATGTTCAATTTTTTTATTCAATCTACTGATGATAGAAGCCAATTTCACCAAGTCGCATCAAGCATGCATTACACCACATAAAACCACTATTAGATGATTTTCCTTTTGTTAACAGGCTACAGTGACGATCCAGAATCATTCCTCCAGAGAACTGCTCAGCAGCGCTGCAGCTCTGTTTCTAGAGTACTTGTTCTCAGTGTGTGTCTTGTCGAATTTGTATGAAAGCAAAATACGCGACGAGTGTGTGATGGTAATAGTGCCAGTGATCTATTGGGGGAAATCTCCTAACCCTTTTAGTGCAAGCGAATGAGACAGATGTGAGAGAGAGAGAGAGAGAGAGAGAGATGAAGAAAGAGAGGATGAAAGTGAGGCGCACGCATGTTGTGAGTGGTGTTTTGTGGGCATACGTGTGTGTGTGCGTGTGTGTGTGCGTGTGCTGTCTGGGTGGTGGTGGTGGTGATGCATGGCGCCTGTAGGCTGGATGATACAGCTTCAGCAGAATTAGCTCTGATGTGTGTTGGTGAGAGTGTCTGTGTGTGTGTGTGTGTGTGTGTGTGTGTGTGTGTGTGTGTGTGTGTGTGTATTTGTGTGTGTGTGTGTGTGTGTGTGTGTTAGTGTATGGTTGCTGGGGCCGCGGCATCAGAGGCTGAACACAAATCCAGTTAGCGTGCGGAGTGTCTGCCTTCACAGCAGAAATAATTGCATTTTCCATCTGGGCCTGCAAGGCCTAACTCACACTGCGCCACCCGCCAGCCCAGCAGCCTGAGTCCACCAATGTCACAGTTGTGTGTGCATGCATCTGTGTGTGTGTGTGTGTGTGTGTGGTTGCAGAGACACCTTTCTTAGCAAGTTCTTAAGGGCATTATAAGATTTCTCAGCTTCAATCCAGAGCTAAATCAACACAACACAGCTGGTTTGGAGAAACCAGTAAAGTTTATCAGTTCAATTTTCAACTCATTATTTTATGTTTCATTATTTTTTATATTTAATGTGTCTATTTTTCCAGTTTTTCATTTTTTTTTTACCCTAATGTACATGGCCAATTACCTAACCCACTCATTAGGATTCCCCCTATCACTTGTAGTGATCCCCCAACACCAGGAGGGGGTGAAGACTAGCACACGCCCCCTCCTCCGATACATGTGAAGTCAGACTCCGCCTCTTTTTAAACTGCTGCCGATGCTGTAGCATTGCCGAGTAGCATCACAGCAGCGCTAACGCTCGGAGGAAAGTGCAGCGACTCGATTTTGATACAGCAGCTCACAGACGCAGCCTTGTGCTGATCCACATCACCCTAGGAGTGGTGAGGAGAAAGCAAGGCCAATTGTGTGTGTCTCTCAGGGCTCCGGTAGCCAATGGCAAGCTGCATGAACAGGATTCGAGCCGGTGATCTCCCAGTGACAGAGCTTTAGATCCTAATTCTTCTTCATTATACTGAATGAAAAAAAGAAATAAGTGAGTTTTTTCCCATTGAGAGCATTGGCTAAACTTGCTGTATATTAGAATACTGAGGGTTAAATAGAGGTGGGCTATTTGACAAAAGTTTGTACTTATTATCATGTTTTAGTACAACCCAGGTCCATTTCACATCAGATTTCTCCTTAAAAGTAGCTGAAAACATTCATAAGAAGGGATGTCTTCAATCACAGGGGTGTGGCTTGTTCATTATTCAATGATTTTTTGTTCTTTTTGATAAATCTTTCATTCTTTCAGGCTCCTAGTTACACCCAAAGCCTCTAATGACTGTTTTATGACTATGTTTATGTTTATGTCTCATACAGTACTGTGGATAAATAGCCTTGAAAATAGCCGTGCCTTTGGTTCACTATATTAAGCTGTCCTGACAGCAGACTTCACACTAATGCGCGAGTGTGAACAAGCCCGCAACAGCAGATAAGGCTTTAATATGGCTGTTGAGGCTAAAATTCTGCATGTGTGTGTGTGTGTACTGCTTTAGTTAGCAAAACTGGATCAGATGTGCTGGTTTATGCACTGCAGAAAAGATCTAATAGAACAGACTGGCATCAGCTGCTCTGATCTGAGGGGAGAGATAAGTGGAGAGAGGGGTAACTAATAGCTCATATTACACCAGTTCATCTCCCACTGACAAGCAGCCTGACACCAGTATGGATGTGCTCCTGATTACCCTTTTGATGTGAAATAAAGTGAATTTTGCACCTAAACGTGTGCATGTGTGTGTGAGTGTGTGTGTGTGTGTTCACGTCAGAAGCTGGACACTGATGGATTAACTTCATATTTCATCCTCTATGGGATTTGTCATCAGTCTTCTGCCTCATTGGAAACCAGCTGAACACGTCCAGGAAAGGGAACAGGAAGTAAAGAAAAAGGGCCCTGTTTTATTGTTATTAAAGCAATATGCAGCTTTTGGCTATTGCTAATAAACGTTGTATCGACAATAGTAAGGAACAATGGTGTCGCCATGTTTCCTTTCTAATTCAGCAGGTCAAACCAAACTGTAATTCTTAAAAAAGACATTTTCTTTTAAAGTCAAACAAGAGCTGGGTGTTAATCTACACAGAGTTCTCTCCTGAAAAACTCAACTGAATTTATTCTGGTGAGTAAAGAACTTCTGTTTAGCTATAGTAAGCTAAGATTTGCGAAATTATAGCAGCGGTTAGCAGCAGTGCTTAGCGCTACTAAATGCCGCCTGATAGCGCTACACTGAGGCACTCTGAGTGTTACAGTAAGCCAGGGCTTGTTTTAACACAGTAAACACGAAGACTATAGTCCAATATACTCAAAACTCATCTAAACAGCAAAAGAGCTGGCACTTATAGCAGTTAGCAGCTAATGCTAGTACTGCTCCAGCCTTAGTGCTGGAGAAACTTTACAGAAAACTCACCCTTATAACTCTGTACTTCAGCTGAGTGACATTACTGCTTCTTAATACCTGACTGGAAGAATACATACATTGGCGATTTTTGGTAAAATTAAAGGATTTTAGGTGCGCCTTATAGTACAAAAAATATAGTACTATAATGAGAATTAATTTGGGCCTTATTTAGCGCTTTTCCGCTGACATGGAACCAACACGGTTGTGGTTTGCGAACCTAATTTTGAACCGTTTGCTGCGTTTCTATCAACAAAAGTAGGTTTTGAAACCAGGAAGGTTTGATTGCAGCAGAAACCAAACAATTGTAGGTTCTTTATTGAGAACCATGATGACACTGTGCAACACCCTCTATTGATGACGTATGATGTGGCGTTTTGATGGTTCCAATAAAACTGGTGGAAATGTGGCTAGCTTGCTGAAAATCACCATGGTTCTTAAAAACCTGAACGAAATGAGTTTTTTGGTGGGAAAGCGCTCATAAATATGGTTTGTTAGCCAGAAAAGGATGGGTTCTTCTTAACGTTTCTTCTTTCTCTAGCTGTTCCTTCTGCTGTTGCCCTTGGCTTGCTTACTAGGGGCACGGACGTAAATTGAATTTAATTTTCAAGCAAAAATAATGCGCTAAAAATAAGAATTTCAGCAGTTATGATTTCAGCAGGTTGATTGAAATTTCCCCAAATATCCAACCACCCGCTCTGTACTGTATTATTTTCATGGAGCTCCATTTGGTGTCACAGTGTGAAGTCTGGACAGAAATTGAGCAAAACACAGATTTGAGAAAAACCACCAAGATTTCAATATGTTGTAACAAATTATCCTCACACACACACACACACACACATACACACACACACACACACAAAGACAAGACCCAGAAACTCCTCTGCCTAGAGAGTGGGTGTGCATCCATGTAGTCTATTATAGTGGGTTTACTTGGGCTCCTTGATAATGCAGTTGATAGGAAGAAGCTATTTGATTGGTTAATGGTGATCTGGTATTGGTTCTCACGACTGACAGCGACATGTTTCTCACCCAGCAATCGTTTTATCTGTGAACAACTGTTGCATCTCAAAACAAGATAGATAGATAGATAGATAGATAGATAGATAGATAGATAGATAGATAGATAGATAGATAGATAGATAGATAGATAGATAGATAGATAGATAGATAGATAGGAGTGGACTGGAATGAATTGTAGGAATGAATCATTCATATATATTTTTGTATTTTTTTTTATTTGCTTTTTAGTTTTTGTGCATCTTTGCTTTGATTTAATTGACTTAAATCAAAATTAAGCAATTTTACATTAAAATGCTTTACACATGCTTGCTTCACCTAAATTGCAAGCAATATAAACAGCTTACATGGTTAATATTTGCCCTTTACCTTTCTTATGTTACATTTCTTTCAAAAAGTGCTACTCTTTTTTTATTAGTTTTTTAATAAATTGTAAAAGAAAATGAATTAAACTCAAGATATGAGTAGAAAATTGGTTTAGTTTCAAATTTACAAATGAAGCAATGTTTATTAGCCCTTGGCCAAACATACTGTATGTAATATAAATGTGTAGGGGGGGGGGGGGGGGGTGTACAGTGTGTGTTTATCCAAAATGTGTTTTGATATATGTTTTTCACAAAAAATGAGCCAATGCCAATGAGTTTGAGTTAGAAAAAATATTTTTTAGTATCATTTGATGAAAAATGAAAACGGGTCCCACAGACCCGAACACCACACAAGGGTTAAAAATGATCTTTTCACTGATGATATGCACCATTAAGATCTTCATTAAGCTCGACAGTCGTGGCATGAAGGTGCGAGCTGCTTGTCTCAGATGGTGCTTCTCCCTGGTTTAATTCCCTGAGTTGTGAAGTGAGTAAAGTGTGAGAGGTCTGGCCGGCTTCCTGAGGCTCCGAGCTCTTCGGCCAGACTCATTTACACCTCCGCTGTGAGGAGCTCGCTCCTGGAGCAGGTGACTGTGTCTGTAAGCTGAGCCAGTGTTAATGAAGATGGGGAAGCCATGAAGAGGAGATGAGCCCGCTGGATTAGACTGTAATATTTTCACACTCTCGTAGCCGAGGGATGGGCGGGCGGCGGATGGAGGGAGGGATGGAGGGAGGGAAGGAGGGAACGCCGCTGAGGAGCCCGCGGGCTTTACTCTGGGATTTCGGTAGAACCGGAGAGAGAGCGTGGAGGAGCAGCTCGGCACAGATGAAATTACTCCAGTGATTAAAGGAGCAGTTCCGCCAGAAATGCTAACGACGTTAATGCTAATACTGGGAATGAAAGTCAGTCGCTAGCAGTTAGCGCTTAAGCAGATGCATTGTGCCGGCTGATGACTCCTAACACTCGCTGCCTTTCTGCTGGAACGACCTGAAATTGTAGGAAGGTGGTAAAAAATCAGGTTAAATTACGGTGAGCCGTACAGGAGCATGTAGGCTTACTTCAAACGTTAGCGCTTTAACACAGGCCTACACACACACACACACACACACTCTCGCAGTCATCTTCTCTCTCTCGGTTGTCTCCGCACTCTCTTTAAAAGCAGCATTACTCGCTTCATTTTCAGGCAGAGCAGCAGCAAGTCTCCTTCCAGCTCTCTCAGATAAATGACTGATAATCTAACAGATTTACAGCCTAATGAGATTCCTACTCCCACTCCCATACACACACACACACTGCACACACACACACACACACACTGCTCTCTCTCTCTCTGTCCCTCGTTCAGTCTCTCGTTTTCTCCTTCATTCTCACTCTCTTTCTCACTCCCTCTTTCATTCTGTCTCTTATTCTCTCTCTCTATCTCTCTCTCTCTCTCTCTTTCATTCACTCTTTTCTTTTCTCTTTCTCTCTATCTCTCTCTCTCTCTTTCTCTCTCTTTTGTTCGCTCTCTCTCAATCTCTCTCTCTTTCATTTATTCTTTCCTTTTCTCTCTCTCTCTCTCTCTCTTTTTCTCTCTCTTTTGTTCGCTCTCTCTCATTCTCTCTCTCTCTTTCATTTACTCTTTCCTTTTCTCTCTCTTTCTCTCTCTCTCTCTCTCTCTTTCTTTCTCTCTCTTTTGATTGCTCTCTCTCATTCTCTTTTCTTTCTCTCTTTCATTCACTCTCTCATTCTCTCTCTCTCGTTCTCTCTCTTCTTCTCTTTCTTCCTCTCACTTTCTACATTTCCTCTTTTCTATATTAATTTCTCTTAATCTCAAAACATTTTAATTTCTTATTTCCCTTTTATCACTCTTTATATCTTCTTGTATTTCTCTTCTTGCTCTTTCCTTCTATTTGTGCCCCATTCCATAAAATCCAATACTAAATACTAAAGTCACTTTTAGTTCATTTGTTTTTTTGGCGGCTTACTACTAAGTTTTGTACACTCAATTTTTGGTACCATTTCTGGTTATTAAATAGAGCCAAAGAGCGTAAATAAAAAAAATGTGGGTGTTCAGTTTTCTAGGTAGCACTTGAATCTAGGTAGAACTTGTAGACGAAGCCTAGAACGCTATAAATCTAATAATTTAATATTAGACGAGGCTCTGTGTTTAATGTAGATCAGTGATGAGTAAATGCTTTGCTTTTTTCTCACCATTGATCTCCTCTGTCAGCCTGAACTGTTTGTAGCGCTTTTCTACCTTGGAGCCTAGAACTGATAACATAGTGATGACAGAAAGCCGTACCGCGGTGCGAGACATCTGTTTCTGTGTCAGTAAAGGAGCTAAGTTCACACCTGCATTTTAATTTCCAATATGCATTTTCATTATTCATACGGACAATTAGCATGAAAAAAATCAAAATCACTACTAAAAATATATATATATTACTCTATATTCTAAAGATGAAGCACATAGAAATACCTTCATTTAAAAGCATTATACAATATCAGGCTGAAAACAATTAATAATCCAGTTTTGCAGCCCCTAATCTGATCTAAGTATTAACAATAAAATAAATATATATATAAATATAATACATAGGCTTTTAGCAATCTAATCAATTACACTGCTGCAAAATCAATTGTTTATACTATAGATAATACTGTTGTGCACCACTGCATGTTTACGTGTTGCCAAGATAGCAATTAACATCTGACTGATGACTGTTGTTTAAGGTTTTTTCAGTCAGTGGAGCTCCTGTATTTTTTTTTTTTTTTACGTTGCCAAGATAGCAATACACCAGAAATGTACCTGAACACACCTCACCTTCAGACCACTGCTGGGGTGTAAGATAGCAATAAGCATTGCGACATGCCTTGTAAAGGGTGTAAGATAGTGTTTTGGTTTTAACTTTAACCTGAGTTTGATTTTGATTCTGATTTCTGATTTCTGATTGACACACTATGAGTGTGTGTGTGTGTGTGTGTGTGAGTGTGTCAGTGTGTGTGTGTGTGTGTGTTTATAAGCCCCTTGTAACACAATATACTTATTTACAAGCTCAGTTCAGACAAGAGAGCGGCTAGACAATCATCTGTTCATCTTCTGCTCTACTGTTACAGTCTTTTATTCTATAACCTGATATTTCATCCCTGTTTTTTTCTCGCCATCACAAAGCGCTCTCTCTCTCTCTCTCTCTCTCTCTCTCTCCCTTTCTCTCTCTTTCTCTCTATTGGTCCGGTGAGAGGGCTATCTGCCGCCGGATCTCCAGCGTTTCCAGCCTCAGTGTCGTGTGATTGGCGGCTTGAGGAGCATGCCTGTAGGAAAATGCACCTTGGCGTCTGTGAAATGAAGGGTGGGGGTTGTTTTTTTGTGTTTTGAGGTACCGGTTTTGGCGATACGCATCGGGCTGTGGATGCCTGGCCTCCCCGCTGAGAGATCGGGCCGAGCCGGGCCGGAGCATCAAAACCGGGAGGAGGAAGTGGCCCTAAGCATGGCCTCTTTTACATCTTAATCACATTTGTTGCATCAGCGCATGCCGACGCGCCCCAAATGCACTTCCTTTCAGCGGCACGCTGGCTTAAGATGTAGGGTGCAGATAGCAGTCAGGTTTCTGTAGCTCCGCTGTGATTGCTGCACAAATACACTGCAAACTCTGAGTCTGGAAAACTGGAGATTGGAACAGATGAAAGGCGGCAGACAGTTGTGTTGTTGAATTCTCATCTTGAGGTGTCTCTAATAAGCGCGCTAACGATGATGTTTTAGGAGGCTGCAATATGCACAAAACAGTCCTCTGACAAACTGCTTTGTTTGTGTGCTGTGTGTGTGTGTGTGCAGCATTCAGAACTTTATTTTTTATTATCGTTTAACATTTAATTGATGAGCAGACAGTCAATAGCAAACTAATATAATCAGGTTAAAAATAAATCTCGCTTGTGATCACAAAGAAACTGCATCAGATTTTACAATCTATCAGCAGATAATAACAGCCACATGTGATGCTTTCCACCACCAGACTGTCTGACTAACTCCTGTGGGTGGCAGGTTTGGAGGCAGTGGAGGTAGCTCGTATACAGGTGCATCTCAAAAAAGTAGAATATCATCGAAAAGTTGCTTTATTTCAGTAATTCAGTTTAAAATGTTTAAAACTCATTTGGTGGAATAACCCAGTTTTTTTTTCATGCATCTTGGCATCATGTTCTCCTCCACCAGTCTTACACCCTGCTTTTGGATAACTTTATGCTGCTTTACTCCTGGTGCAAAAATTCATTCAGTTCAGCTTGGTTTGGTTTAATGGCTTGTGATCATCCATCTTCCTCTCGTTTATATTCCAGAGTAATAGAGAAGAAATTCATACTTTTTAAATAAACAGAGCTGTATATATCTATTATTAATAATAAATACAATCCTACAGGGAAAGTCTGAAAGTGCGTCAGATTCTACAGTATGTCTTACAGCAGATAATAACAACCACATGTGATTCTTTCCACCACCAGACTGCATGGCTGTAACTCCTGTGGGTGGCAGGTTTGGAGGCAGAGGAGGTAGCTAGTTTAAAGGTGCATCTCAAAAAAGTAGAATATCATTGAAAAGTTGCTTTATTTCAGTAATTCAGGTTTATGTTTGAGTAAAATGAACATTGTTGTTTTATTCTAGAAACTACGGACAACATTTCTCCCAAATTTCATTTAGAGCGTTTATTTGCAGAAAATGAGAAATGGCTGAAATAACAAAGAAAGATGCAGAGCTTTCAGACCTCAAATAATGCAAAGAAAACATAAAGTTGAAAAAAAAAGTTTTAAGGGTTCAGAAATCAATATTTGGTGGAATAACCCTGGTGGTTTTTAATCACAGTTTTCATGCATCTTGGCATCATGCTCTCCTCCACCAGTTTTACTGTTAATGATTATGGCTTACAGCCAATAAAACCCAATTATAAAGGACCAATTGGTACTTTTGGAGCAGTGTGGGCAGTGTGCCAAGTCCTGCTGGAAAATGAAATCCGCATTTCCATTAAAGAATTCGTCAGCAGAGGGAAGCATGAAGTGCTGTAAGATTTTGTAGGAAAACAAAACTGCACTGACTTTAGACTTGATAATAAAACACAGTGGATCAACACCAGCAGATGACAGGCATGACTCTCCAAACCATCACTGATCATCAGTAAATTTTACATTTAATTTAAAGGAAATTAAGGGAGCAGAGTCTGGAGGAAGAGTGGAGAGACACACAGTCCAAACTGCTTGAAGTCTAGTGTGAAGTTGCAAGGTCTAGGATATGTAGATTTCATTTTCCAGCAGGACTTGGCACACTGCCCACACTGTAAAAAAAAAGTATCAGTACTTTTTGTGGTTTTCATTGGCTGTAAGCTCTTAAAATAGATAATTCTGTGTGTAATACATCTATATAATATATAAGTTTCCCATTTTTGAGATGCACCTGTATATCTGTAAATGTTAGATGAGGTTTTTGTTGAGGTTATGAGGTCATGTTCCTGCTTTGAAATCAATCGCATAATCCAGCGTCCAACATCCATCCAACATCCATCAGACATCCATCCATCCATACAGATTAAGCTCCCCAGTGAGTTTTTATATACTGTACAGCATGGCCTATCACAAGATATAGCAATATAATAGTAATCAAAATATTGATTGTATTCAGTAGATGTAGTGTGTGAGCTATACTGAGTGAGTATGAATGCCCTCAGTTGATAAGACTGGTGACCTTTACCCCAGGGGTCATCAGTCTTATCTATACAGGGTTGATGTGGTTAAGGATTTTCATTCCAACCAAAGCAGGAGCGCACATAATCCATTACCCAGCTAATGACAGGAGTGACAGCAGGTGTGCTCCCGCGTGATTAGAGTGAGAACCTGCAGCCCCAATGGCCTTTTCAGAATAAGGGCGGTGACCTCTGCCCTAGAGTGATAATTGGCTCAGTCTGAAAATAGTTCACTATACATATATATATACAGTTCATTATAGTAGCGGTAAATCATTTATTTCATTTATATCAGTCAGTATAAGTGCAGGTTCAGTGAAATATATTCATTTGTTACTGTCTAGAAAAGAAATTGTAAAGAGAATTATTAAAAAGGGTAATGCTTTCTAGGAATGTCATCTCTATACACTCTATAACCACATTCTTAACATGTTATAATGCATTCATAAGGCGTTATAAACATGCCTATAAATATTCATACAATGAATATGAGTATGAACTTTGATCATAGGTAAATAGTAGCTCTGGAAAAAATAGGAGAGCAATTTTACCAAATTGAAAACCTCTGGAATATAATCAAGAGGAAGAACGATGATCAAACCAAAGCAAGCCATCACACCAAGCTGAACTGCTTGAATTCTTGCACCAGGAGTAAAGCAGCATAAAGTTATCCAAAAGCAGTGTGTAAGACTGGTGGAGGAGAACATGATGCCAAGATGCATGAAAACTGTGATTAAAAACCACCAGGGTTATTCCATCAAATATTGATTTCTGAACTCTTAAAACTTTTTTTTTTTTTTTTTTTTTTTTTTTTGCATTATTTGAGGTCTGAAAGCTGTGCATCTTTTTTGTTATTTCAGCCGTTTCTCATTTTCTGCAAATAAATGCTCTAAATGACAATATTTTTATTTGGAATTTGGGAGAAATGTTGTTCATAGTTTATAGAATAAACCAACAATGTTTTGCTCAATATTTTCTCAAACATATACCTATTAATATCAAAATCAGAGAAACTGGATGAATGATTGAAATCACAAAGTAAGATCAGTATCTAGAAAGATCTGAGGTTTGACAGTAGAAATCAGTGTGGAATCACCATTTTGCTCTATTTTAAGATAGCCGTTGTATACTGTAATTATTAACTGATTAATAATGGATGTTACAGTATTTGCAACCTAATTAACTAAAATGTTAATAAACTCCTTTATAAACCATTCATAAACCCTTTATAAAAGTAGTCTTATTTTTACTTATTTTAAAGTGCTACCAATCGCTCTGCGCTCTTATGGGTTAAATCCCAATCAATGTTTGATTGAAGGCAGCAGTTATGGTTCAAAAAGTCGTCCGCTGCTATAACAACAGTGTACATACTGTCTGTGGTGCTTTTAAACATCTCAGATGTTGATTTGTCATCTCTGAACCTTATCCTAGTTTCTGTGTTCTGGGGCAAACCTTCCCTGCATCTTCTGCTTTCTTCTCTCTGATCCGTTAGACGTCGTTTCAGACCCGCAGAGCTGAGCTGTTTTCTCACAGTGGCGGGATGTACAGAAGGATGCTGATAAGCTGATATATACAGTATATCCCATAAACCGAAAAAAATATTGCAGTGACCTTCAGCCCCGTCCTTAACCTCCTCCGACACCAGCGATCAGACAAAAGGAAGTAGCACACAGAGTACCGCTCTTATCGTATCTCCAACTGTGCCTGAGCCGCTCTAATCCCTGTCTAAAGCTGCGATGTTACAGGCTATGTGGTGCAATCTGCGGATCATGGCAGTCGACCAGCATCGAGAAATGAAAGAAATTGCTTATGATGATGACAAACGGGCGACGTTTGGTCAGAATGAGGCTGAAATTCCATTAATGCAGATGGGTCGCCACCACAGCTGGCTTTCTGACTCTTGCCCTCAATAGAAATCGAGGGTCAAGGGCAGCGTTTTCAGCAGAATACCATATTTAAGTAAGGTCTGATTGTGGACATACACCAGGAACACTCAAAACACTTAACACAAAGTATAATGTAGGAATTATTAAAGTAAGACCTGGCTTTGTGCTTTTTTTTAATAGCTTCATCCATGTCTTGTATTTTTAACCATATGCAAACATTTGGACACCCTGGTCAAATTAAATTGTAAGAGGAAACAGCAATTAAATCCACATCAATTGCTTATTTCCTTATTTGAGGATCATGGCAATGGTTAGAATAAGACTTGAGACCTGTGTCCTCATATGTGGACATTACGTTTCTGCATCTCTGCACTACGATACTTTATGTTGAACCTTTGGTCTCATATGGACACACTGCTTGTACCACCTAGTGGTTACTTGACATTATTACACTGAATTGATTGAAAACAAGATGGCGGGAATCCCAGTCAAAAGTTTCTACAGCCAGTCCAGGCAGAAACATGGGCCAAGTTAAAATTCTCATCCAATTTTATGTTTGAAATTAGTTTTGTTTTTGGACTAATAGGTTTCTTCTCATCCCAAATGGAAATGATCTTTTCACAATGTTAAAATAAACTAATGTCCTCAAATCTCTCAATTTAGCCAGTTCAATTTTTCTAATACAATTTTTCTAATTAAATAAATTCAGCTGTACATCTCCTATCGCTAGTGATGCCACAACATCAGGAGGGTGAAAACTAGTACATGCCTCCTCCAAAACACATGTAAAGTCAGACTTCGCCTCTTTTTTAAAAACTGCTGTAGCTGCCGAGTAGCATCACAGCGCTAACGCTCGGAGGAAAGCACAGAGTTCCGATACATCAGCTCACAGACGCAGCCTTGTGCTGATCCACATCACCCTTGGAGTGCTCTCTCGATGATCCGGCAGCTGATGGCAAGCTGCATGACCAGGATTCGAACTACAATCTCCCGTCAGTTATAGTGGTAGCAAAAATTACTTCCTGTTCTAAGACAAAGATTAGTTTTTTATAGTTGTTAGGTCCTACTAATCACAAATAGATTAAAACTATAGAACTTAAAAATGGACACCAAGCAAAAGTCATTTTCAGCAGAATACCATATTTAGGGATGGTCTGATTGTGGTATTACACCAGGCACAGTTTTAGGGCAATATATATATATTATAATGTAGGCAGCTGATGATTAAAAGATAAAATTCAGTTAGTTTCAGTTCAAAACCAGTGCTATTAGAATTTGTGTATACTGCGGCATTGCCTTTAGGTATGCAAAACTATGCAAAATGCTGGAGATTTTTGCATCATGTTGCTCCAAATCCCAGCCACAAAGTCTTTCATTTCAGCCGCCGCTGCCCGACTGACAGCTGATTGACAACAGTCACTGGCCAGTGACGGGTCATTAATCAAAAGGCTGATGAAAGCCGAGGGCTCTGTGCTCCGGCCCTGGAGACAGGGATGACACAGGGTTCTGTCCCTCCAGGGTTATTACATCTATATTTCAGTTCTCTCTCTCTCTTTCTCTCTCTCTCTTTCTCTCTTTTTCCCTACGCCTTCAACAGCCTAGAGGCTCCATCCCTCTCTCTCTTTCTCTCTCTGTTACTCTCAATAGAACGAAGAACTGAACTGAACCCCGGCTCATTCCGCTGCTTAACTGAAACGACACGCGTGAAGGGTGCGAATATTCATTACACATCCCAGCTCTTATCATTTCACATCTTCACCAGTCAGACTTCCCTGTCGCTGGTGTGAAAATATGGGCCATCACCACCCCAAGACACTTAAGGGGGGGAACAGCAGTGAGAAAATCGTATTTAACAAGTCATGAACGCCACTACTCGGCAAGTGTCACCTCGCATGTGGTGGAATGTCAGAATAATGTTATATGTTAGCAGGCTGGACGAAAAGCAAACCTGTTATAATGCTTTGCTTTATTACCACCTTGCATGTGCTAGCTGACAGTGTTGTACATGAACACTGAGAGAGAGAGAGAGAGAGAGAGAGAGAGCAAGAGAGAGAGAGAGAGCAAGGCCAAATGTGCTCTCTCAGGGCTCTGGCAGCTGAAGGCAAGCTGCATGACCAGGATTTGAACCTGCGGTTTCCCATTCATAGTGACAGCGCTTTAGACTGCTGGACCCCATTGAGGCGCCCATTGAGGACATTGTTTTTTACAAAAATGACTTTGTGTACAAATATAATGCTAGCTGACAGTGTTTGCATGGACACTGAGAAAGGGAGAGAGAGAGAGAAAGACACTTAGAAAGAGAGAGAGAGAGAGAGAGAGCGAGCAAGGCCAACTGTGCTCTTTCAGGGCTCTGGCAGCTGATGGCAAGCTGCATGACCGGGATTCAAACCAGCGATCACTGTCAGCTAACAATGGGCTAATTGACAGTATTCCTTTAAACACGTTCATATTTTTGGTGAACGCCAAACTGAATAATTGTGAGTGTCATTCAGCCAAGCCACTAGATGGAACCCTCAAAAGAAAGAATGGGTGAAATAGCTATAAACACAAATTAAAAATTAATTAATAGCTATTATTGATGGCAATAACCAGGATTGTCCTTTAATTTTTGAAATGTATAATTATTTATTTTGCTAAAAAAAAATGTGTTGCCGGGTTTTAGGCAATAAACTGTAAGCTGATTGGTCGAAACACTTATTGCAGAAACTCCACACTAAATAGACCTCAAGCAGGTTGGCAGCTGTTTCTTGTCTCTCCACTCTTCTTCCAGACTCTGGTCCCTTGATTTTTAAATGAAATTCAAAATTTACTGATGATTTAATGGAGAAAGACACGTCATCTGCTCGTGTTGATCCACTGTGTTTTATTATCAAGTCTAAAATCAGTGCAATTGATTTCATTTTCCAGCAGGACTTGGCACACTGCCCACACTGTCAATAGTAGTACCAATTGGTCTTATAGTATAATATTCTAATTGAGATGCACTAGTATGTTTGAGGGGAGAGTATGACCGCCATGCCAATGTTCTGTATAGAGCTTTGAGAGCATTGCTTTACCTTGACTGTTCTACACTAACCGACTCTCTCTCTCTCTCTCTCTCTCTTTCTCTCTCTCTTTTTCTCTCTCTTTCTCTCTTTTTCTCTTTCCTGCCCAGCTCACGCGTGTTCCGGTGGAGGCTTGTGAGCAGTACTCGTCATGCAATGAGTGTCTGGGCTCCGGGGACCCTCACTGCGGATGGTGTGTGCTGCACAGCATGTAAGTACTGCACGCTTCTTTTTCATGCTGACTGCATTCAGCTAGCTTAAGGGCAAATGCTAGTCATTCACGGACTCTGCTCTAGGCAGCAGGGGGGGTAGGTGGGCTGTAATCTGCACTGAGAGAAGAGCCGCACTGAATGCACTTGATTTAGAAGCATAAAAAGCATCATCATATTAATATTGATTCATATTAAAGGTTGATAATTGAAATGACAAATGTGTACTAATGCCACTTGTATGTGCAAATGTGCACAGGGGTAATAGCCAGTTACAGTACATTTACATCATTTACGCGGCCTGATTATTGGAGATTTGTCGATTTTTTTTTGTGTGTGTATTTAGGTGATATTACTTCTACTCAGGAACAGTAAGGGTTTTATTAAATAAAATCTGCAGTTATTTATTATTGGAATGATTGTAGGAGAGGAAGCAGGACATACAGTAGATGCAGGGCGTTTTTATATAAAGCTAACTATACAAACTATATAAAATGCAAGGCAAATCAGCCATGCAAAACAATAATAAGTACAAGCGCTAAGCAAAAGAGTAGTCGAAAAAACCAAAATGGGTTTAAACATGAGAGGAATAAACAAATGACACAGATGCAATTGGCAGTTCAACTTGGTTTAATTTGGTAAAATCGAAGATTCTAAAAAAGGAGGGGTATTTATATTAAGAGAAGCAGGCGAGTGTAATCAGAAACTCGGCGAGTTAGAACGACGTTGTATCACGTGATCAGCAGAGTCCGGAATGTCTGGTGTAGATACACATCTTATATTAGACATATTTTCCTTCTATATAGATAACACACACACACACTCACACAGACACACACACACACCACACGCACTAAGTCACACCACACCACCCCTCCCCCCACACCACCGAGAGATGAGCAAGCGCTAGGCTGTGGGCCCTCAGGGGCCTGGCACATTTCCCACTTCACTATAAATTGAATTGGATTCTTGTCCTCTTGTGAGGACCCTGAAGGTGTGTGTGTGTAAGAGTGTGTGTGAGAGAGAGTGTGTGTGTGTGTGTGTGTGTCTTCGGGGGAATCTACAGCTTTGCAGCTTTCCTGAATCTCCACACTTTCCCCCCCCCCCACACACACACACACACGTACAGAGACGCACACACACACACACACACACACACACTCACACACACTCGGCCACACAGACCTGCAGTATCACCACTGGCTCTGAAGACTGAAGTCAAGGCCAGGGAAGGTCATGGAGATGCGGGCAGCACGTCAAAAGCAGCGCAGAGGGTCTAAAGCCTCTTAAGTGCAGGAAAAGAGCTGAAGAGCGAGAGCTGGAGCGAGAGCAAGCGCGAGAGCTGGAGGTCAGGGAGGAACTATAACCTGTACGAGTTTCCTGATGAAGGGATGGAGGTTCTGTTGGGGGCTGTGGAGTTCACTGTGATCTCAGAGGACGTGTGGAAGCATTAGAGGGCAGAGCAGTGGGCTTCTGGCTCGCAGCATTAGCCACTCGGCTGGTTTAGTGCATGGAGGAACTTGGAAACTTGTGCCTGTCTCTCTCTCTCTCTCTCTCTCTCTCTCGCTCTCTCTCTCTCCCCGTCGCCCTCTCTCTGTGTTGTTCGGTGCATTAGCGAGAAAGGTGAGACTGGGGGCTTAAATAGCATGTCTGTGTTCCAGTCCTCCAGAGACACTCAGCCCTCTCTGAGATCCTCTAGCCGCTGCCCACACCACAGCAGCCCCTTCCTGCCCTCCTCTACAGGACACGGACGCGGGTCTGATGCCTGCTAGTTAGACAAGGACACAATGTTTTTCCATTCATTTTCAGTTCCAGTTCAGTTCCACAATTATTTATAGAATCGCCATGCAGCATGTCAGTCTACAGTTCCAGCGATGCTTTCATTGCAAAAATCAAGAGCTGTCAACTGTATAGTCTTTGCTATCGTAACGACGGGGAAAGTACACCATGCACTGGCAAAAATCTGCAAATGGGGTGAGCAATTTTTTCTTAATACATTTTTTTTTTAAATAAGCAATTACAAACTTTCAAAATGAGTGAAATAAGCTTAAATCAAGCAAACATGCCTTATGTCGTGCCTTAAATTTGTACACTAGCAGCAGTATGACTTGACTAGTAACTTTTGTGCTTATTTTGAGTTCAAATTACTGGAAATAATGTGAACATTTTAAGTGAGTCTAAATAAGATCATATTCCTAAAATAATTAAAGCAATCTTACGCTTATGACGCTAAGACAAAAATTCTTATCAGAGGAAAAAATATACGATTTTTTTCCTTGAAATTAGATAATTAATATTTTTGCAGTCTAGGTTGTTTTCAGTGGTTAGTGGTGAATCTGAGCGCACCTCATTTCCAGATGAGTATTAATATATTCACAAGCATTTATAAATCTACATGACCTTTTTGTATAATATTTAATGCATAATGCTTATAAACATATACTATTTAGACACCCTATTGGTTTATACAGGACTTATCCATTGCACCTGCACACATCATTCCCCGCCCACACTGCAGTAAGAACATAGCAGTCCAACTAAAGCTTTAATTTTTATATATTTACATTCTTTTAAAATACATACATTTTCATATATGGGAACATATATGCAGCTGAAACAGAGAGTGAGCAGCCAAGTGCATCCCAAATGATATTATCAACATTTAAAATTTTAATATTTTGACATTATAGTCATCATTATGCTGTGCTTTTAGAAAAGTGTGTTTTTGGGGTGGGGTGGGGTGGTGCACTATAGGACTCTGTGGGCGTGGCCTAAGCTTTTGTCTTTAATGGCTTTATTTCCCCTTACATTACTTTAACTTTTATACGTTAAAAAGTTTAGGTTTTGAAACCAATACTTTTTTAAACACTTGTAAAAAGCTTGAGTTGATACTTCAACTTCTACAGATGTATTTTTAACCCTTTGGAAGTATCTATACTTCTACCTACTGAGTGATGAATGGGAATTGAATACTATTCACACCTTTGATTCTGATTGGTTTGATTGGTCGGAAGTAAAAGGTGCGTATTATCATGTAGTGTAACAGAGTAGAAGTTGTTAATATTTCCCTATAAAGTGCACAATTTCTGCATCTGAACAAAGATTAAATTTGACTTTTGTGAAATTAGGTTTCGTTCTGTTCACTCTGTCTTTCACTGAATTAATTCCCAATAATGAACCTCCTGCTTTATCCGCTTTATTCCTGATCAATGTTACCGACTGCAGAAATCTATCTCATGCGGAAATGTGTGTGTGTGTGTGTGTGTGTGTGTGTTCAGAACGCATCCAGTTTTCCTTTCAAGCCGCTCGGGCTATGATTTAATACGCATGAGGCGATTATCTAAACAGAAGCTGCTGATCGCTTCCTGCCAAGGGGGGTTTTGGATCCCGTCCACGTTGATGTACCGCGGGAGCGAGCCTCTAATGACCTGGCTGTCCTTAAAAGAAAGGGCTAATTGGTGGCTACAGATTGGTCTGTCAGAGAGCAGGCAGATAACAATCACATCTCTCCCCCTCTGTCCCTCAGCCTCCTATTCACCCCTGCACCACCTCTCTTCATCCTCGCCCCAGCGGACCAGAAGAGAATTCTCAAATGATAAAAGGCGTCCCCAGTTTGCCACTGAGCCGCGGGGTACTGGGAGGTCCTCTACCCAACAGGTCTTTACGGTGGATTAGAGAGCCCCCGTGCAAGCTGGAGACCCTCCTGTCTCCTGCCGTGCCAGTTTGGCTGCATTCTTTTTTCTGCTTTGGCTCTCTCAACTCTCTCTCTCTCTGCAGAAAACCTCATTTTTGACTGGGCATGCCACTTTTCAGATATTTTAGCTTTTTGTTTTTATTTAATTGACTTATATTGAAAATGTTGATATTGAAAATATGTGCACCTTCAGTAAAGAACAGTGTTGGGCATGTTACTTAAAAAAAAAAAAACCTAAAGTAACGTGCAGTAACGGGGTGTTGGAAATGGTAACGGCGTTATAGTGACAATCAGAGTAATTAGTTAGATTACTCCTTACTGAAAAAAGTAAGTTTATTTCAATACCACGTTACTACCATCACTGGTAAAGAAGCCCACTAGTGAGCATTCTTCTAAGCAGTCTTTCTCCAAAAGTGATGCGCATGCTCAAAACACCCGTGCTTCATGTGAAGTTTCAGTTTCATCGATACAGTTTTCATCGGCATCACAGGAGCTTTCAAAAAGTTCCAGCAGTTCCAGCAGCTCACTGTGAAAAACTGCACAAAATCTGCTCACAGTCACTTTTTATTTTAGCGTTAGTTTGTCCTTTGACTCTGCAGCCATGTCCATGGCAACATGTTGGTTTCCATGTTATAAGTTTGTTTTCTATAACATGAGTTAGTTACTAGTTACTAGTTAAAAGGATAGTTTGAAATTAAGTACTTGTAGTTGATGATTCAGAAAATTAGAATATCATATATATTTAAAAGACCAGTTGGTACTTTTAGCAGTGTGGGCAGTGTGGGCAGTGTGCCAAGTCCTGTTGGAAAATGAAATCCATAACTGCGTCTACATAAAAGTTGTCAGCAGCAGAGGGAAGCATGAAGTGCTGTAATATTTTGACTTTAGACTTGATAATAAAACACAGTGGATCAACACCAGCAGATGACATGTCTCTCCAAACCATCACTGATTGGTGGAAACTTCACACTAGACCTCTAGAATTCCTAGTACCTCTCTCTTTCTCTTTGTCTCTTAGTCTTCCTGAACTTTTCCATCCTTTGTTCCCCCCTTTCTCTTTTTCTTTGTGCGTGGCCTGCTGCCCTCTTTCTCTCTTTCTCTCTCTTTTTTTGATGGAAACTGGCAACCCAACCCCAGCTCTCCATCCCTGCCCGATTGATCGCCCCCGACTTTACCTTTCCCACCCCTCTCTCTGCCTGAATATTTAACCAGGGCTCGGTAACCCCAGCCCAGAGAGAGGACTGACTAACTCTCCTCCTTCTCTTCTCTCCTCTCCTCTCCTCCACCCATCCTCTCGACCCTCCTCCACCCCCCACCTCCATCGTTTCCCTGCCCTAATCCCACCGTCTCCGAGCCCCACGCCAGAAAGGGGACTAAAACCATAACTCAGCACTGATATTTCCCCCCTTGTTGCTACAGAGCTGAATTGTTTTTTAAAGGGGGAGGGGAAACGACACAGTTGGGCGGATCAATAGGGATGATGGCAGCAGGCAGGAGATGTATGGCGCTGTCGCGGCGATGGGGTGGTTTCGGCAGCACCCAGGCTGCGGAGCATGCGGAGAGAATTCACACCTTCTCACACATGCCAATAAAGCTGGGAGGAGAGAGCAGCAGGAATTTTCAATTACATCCTATCTGCTCTTGCCTGAAGAGACCGAGGGGAGGGGAAGAGGCAGACGAAGGGGGGGAGTCTGAGAAAGAGATTCTTCTCACAATCGTTTTTCTTTCTCTTTTTCATATTGGCCTCAATTAACTGCCAGAGGTATTTGGGACACAGACGTTTTGTAGAAAAGTGCTACAAGCTATCCTCCTGTAAATACAATAAAAGGCCTTTCCTGATCCACAGAACGCAACACATTCTTATAAAATGCAGACAGTGATTCTTAGACATGCAGAGATTGTATTTTTGATGTAAAAAAGATGATACACGTGCTGTTCTCTATGTGTTTTCTTGCTCTTCTTGAGCTCCTGTTGACTTCCACAGTTCCCCTGAACTGCAGTCCTATATAACAGATAACAGTCTGGAAAAAAATTAAGAAGTTTCTGAATTGGTTTCTCTGATTTTGTTGTTTATAGGTGTATGTTTGAGCAAATTCCAAATAAGAATATTGTCATTTAGAGCTTTTTTTTTTTTTTTTTGCAGAAAATGAGAAATGAGCTTTCAAACCTCAAATAATGCAAGAAAACAAGTTCATATTCATTAAGTTCAAATCAACATTTGGTGGAATAACCCTGTTTTTTAATTCAATTACAGTTTTAATGCGTCTTAGCATCATGTTCTCCTCCACCAGTCTTACACACTGCTTTTGGATAACTTTATGCTGCTTTACTCCTGGTGCAAAAATTCAAGCAGTTCAGTTTGGTGGTTTGATGGTTTGTGATCATCCATCTTCCTCTTGATTATATTTTAGGCTTTTAATTTGGTAAAATCAAAAAAAAAATTAAGTGTCTAATTTTTTCCAGAGCTGTATATGTACAGTAATTTTTTTGTACAGCAGCAAAAAGCAGCAAAACAGGTTGTTATAGACTCATTATAGAATAATTTCCTTATATTCACATATCATTTATTCTACAAAAATCCAGTCTAGTGAGGTCCAGTCTTTACAATCCCAACCCTTCCATTATACTGGCTATTTTAAGCACTTGTTAAAAGCATCTAACACTTGCCGAAACATGGATAGAAAGAGAAATCCACAGCTGGTGGTGCAGAGAAAGTGCGTCTCTTGCGTTACTTGCAAAAAAAAAACGTAGAAAATTCCTGGGGTTCTTTTTATTGCCAGTCTGCTCCTAATTTAGCCATCCAATAAAGTTATGAGGAGGATTTAATGCCAGATTCCTGTTTTTTTTTGGACAAAGCACATCTGTATTTAAAGTAATGTAGTGGTGTAGTGTAGTGAATAAGAGTTCTGGGGCAAAACTCTACCTGTTTAATACGTCTATATACTTTTAATCAGAAAGTCATTAGATAGCAGTATGGAAAGAATGTAAGAGATGGCTTGGGAAGGCTCACAACTGTATACGTAATGAGGTGTTATCTTGTGAGTGAGGTTGAACACTGGCCAACATGGTCCTTGAGTCTGAGTTTTGTGGGTATCCACAGTGGACCCACAGTGGACAATGCAGTGATATGTGGTAATGATCTGGCCAGAATTGTCCATGCTAACTGTAAATGACAGAAATAGACATAAAATGCAATAAAATGTGGAACAAACCTAGAATAAATAGATTTACAAATATGTTTTTTTAGATTACAAAAAAAATATATATTTTTTATTTGATTAAAATTTTGAAAACTGTAAAAGTTCAAGAGGTATGAATACTTTTGCAAGCCCCTTTACTGTAAGAAGTGAAGGCACAGTGACAGAAACGGTCTATTTAGTTTAGAGAAAACTTTAAAGAAAGATGATGACAGAAAGAAGAGCGTAACACACAAACAAAGGTCATGGGTAAACACAAATACAAATAAAAATACAATACAAATGAGGAACTAAGCTATTAATGGAACAATATTATTTTTTAAATGATTTTTAAATGAATAAACTAATAAAACAGTGCAATAGAAAGGTGAACAGTGTGTGGACAGTGGCGACTGCCCTCTCTCTGTCTCTGTGTCTCTGTAACACACAGCATTATTAACCCTTGTGTGGTGTTCGGGTCTGTGGGACCCGTTTTCATTTTTCATCAAATGATACTAAAAAAATATTTTTTCTAACTCAAACTCATTGGCATTGGCTCATTTTTTGTGAAAAACATATATCAAAACACATTTTCGATAAACACACACTGTACACGCCCCACCCCCCACCCTGTATTTATATTACATACAGTATGTTTGGCCAAGGGCTAATAAACATTGCTTCATTTGTAAATTTGAAACTAAACAAATTTTCTACTCATATCTTGAGTTTAATTCATTTTCTTTTACATTTTATTTAAAATCTAATAAAAAAAGAGTAGCACTTTTTGAAAGAAATGTAACATAAGAAAGGTAAAGGGCAAATATTAACCATGTAAGCTGTTTATATTGCTCACAATTTAGGTGAAGCAAGCATGTGTAAAGCATTTTAATGTAAAATTGCTTAATTTTGCTGAATTAAATACAAGTAACAAAGTAAACGAGTAACAAAAATATGAACACCACACAAGGGTTAACACATTATTACATCAAGTTAATTAAAATTCCTCTTTTTTCTGAGGACATATGGCTGTTTGTGTCCAGGGAGAAGAAAGCTGTGCAGATGTCCACAGCAGAAATAGCCACAGCAGTGCTGAGGGCACGACCTTGTCTGGGTCGGTTGGGAAGCTGCTGGGGTGCAGGAATGTACTAATGACTGGATTCAAATGCTGTGTGTGTTTCTGAGCAGCTTTTAGTCTTTTAAAGACTCACATTTTGTCCACACACACACATAGACACACACACACACACACGTATACTGTGACATTTAAATGAGAGACAATTTTAGAAGCAAGGTGAAAATGGCACGGAATCATCTCCGCTCTCTCTCTCTTTCTCTTTCTCTCTTTTTCTATTGCGCGTGCTCTCTCTCGCTCACTCGCTCTCGTTTCCTTTCAGAATAGTGTAATTATGATCAGACAGATTCAAATTATCTCTAAAATGATCTCAGTTTCTCCTCTTCCCTTCTCGCCCCGTGTGTAATTTCCCCTGCTTTTTCCACTGCTTTCGCGCAGCACTTTCACAACGCCGGCCGCACGCTCGGGTCAGAGGTCGCGGATTGTTGTAAACAGAAGCTCATCAGGGCCAGCCCGTGTGTAATAACGTTAGATGGATATCTCCGGCCATGTTTGTCTCAAAGCCTCGCCACTGTCCTCCCTGCACTTCACAGATAACATCACTCGTCCCGAGAGAGAAAGAGAGAGAGAGAGACACAAAGAGCCAACTTAACGCCAGTCTGACCCTCAGCGCACGGCCTCGTCCTCACTATCAATCACCCCTTTGTTCACTTCCTCTTACCCATTGTGGACGGGTCCCAAAGACTCGTCTGCTCCTCTCCCGCTTTCTTTCTGTCTGTCTTCTGTGATTCTGGATTTCCCTGAAAAAAAAGATCTAAAGCGTGTGTTGTGCACTATATACAATTGCTGCCTTTATTTGCCTACTTGTTAACCTTTCTTATACAGGCAGTACAGATCACCACCTCGTATCAATACACTGAAACCTGACACTGAAACAGGTAGGCTAGCCATCGGCTCAATGGGTGAAGGCAAGAATAGTGAGGGACAGGCAAGGTCAGTAACAAAATAACAGCAAAAAATAAATAAATATATCATACAAGGTAAAAACACAAAAAAGATCAGCAGCAGGTTATCAATATAATGAGCAAGGCAAAAGACGATAAACAGTGATGAAGAAAAAGGTCAGTAACGAAGAAGGCAACACAATGAAATGCATCGTAAAAGAGTTTAAAAAAACTAGATTCAATATTCAGCAAAGAACTGAGCAAACTGAGGGGTATATACACAAGGGAGGACAGGTGAAGCCAATTAGTAACTTGGAGAGTAGGAACACTATAGCATCATGCGGTCAGTGGAGTCATATATAAATGTGTAATACAGTATTAATACTACAAATGCAACTTTTTCTTATTTTCTCAATGTATTTGTTTATCTACAAATTTGTCTATAAAGATTTCCTGAAAATGTAAGATCTTAAAGGTCTTAAATGCTGTTATAAACACTATTTTGAGTATTATAAGATCTTTATTTTGATCTTTGCTTTGGTCAGTATCTTACCCCTGTGTGTGAATAAAAGAGAGAAAGCTAAAGAGTGAGAGTCAGAAAGTGAGAGAATAAGAGAGTGAGAGAATAAGAGAGTGAGAGAATAAGAGAGCGATATAAAGAGTGAGTTTAAGAAAGTGAGAGAAAAAAGTGAGAGATTAAGCGAAAGAGTAAAAGAGTGACAGTAAGAAAGTGAGAGAAAGAAAGTGAAAGTAAGAGAGTAAGAGTAAGAGAGTGAGAGAAACAGTATTAGAGTAAGAGAGTGAGAGAATAAAAGAGAGAGTTAAAGAGTGAGTTTAAAAAAGTGAGAGAAAGAGAGTGAGAGAATAAGAGAGAGAGTTAAAGAGTGAGTTTAAAAAAGTGAGAGAAAGAGAGTGAGAGAATAAGAGAGAGAGTTAAAGAGTGAGTTTAAGAAAGTGAGAGAAAGAAAGTGAGAGAATAAGAGAGAGTAAAAGAGTGAGTGTAAGAAAGTGAGAGAAAGAGAATGAGAGAGTAAGAGAAAGAGTTAAAGAGTGAGTTTAAGAAAGTGAGAGAAAGAAAGTGAGAGAATAAGAGAGAGTAAAAGAGTGAGTGTAAGAAAGTGAGAGAAAGAGAATGAGAGAATAAGAGAAAGAGTTAAAGAGTGAGTAAGAAAGTGAGAGAAAGAGAATGAGAGAATAAGAGAGAGAGTAAAAGAGTGAGTAAAAAGGTGAGAGAAAGAGAGTGAGAGAATAAGAGAGAGAGAGAGAGTTAAAGAGTGAGTTTAAGAAAGTGAGAGAAAGAAAGTGAGAGAATAAGAGAGAGAGTAAAAGAGTGAGTGTAAGAAAGTGAGAGAAAGAGAATGAGAGAGTAAGAGAAAGAGTTAAAGAGTGAGTTTAAGAAAGTGAGAGAAAGAAAGTGAGAGAATAAGAGAGAGTAAAAGAGTGAGTGTAAGAAAGTGAGAGAAAGAGAATGAGAGAGTAAGAGAAAGAGTTAAAGAGTGAGTTTAAGAAAGTGAGAGAAAGAAAGTGAGAGAATAAGAGAGAGTAAAAGAGTGAGTGTAAGAAAGTGAGAGAAAGAGAATGAGAGAATAAGAGAAAGAGTTAAAGAGTGAGTAAGAAAGTGAGAGAAAGAGAATGAGAGAATAAGAGAGAGAGTAAAAGAGTGAGTAAAAAGGTGAGAGAAAGAGAGTGAGAGAATAAGAGAGAGAGAGAGAGAGTTAAAGAGTGAGTTTAAGAAAGTGAGAGAAAGAAAGTGAGAGAATAAGAGTTCAAGAGTGAGTAAGAAAGTGAAAGAAAATGAGAGAATAAGAGAAAGAGTTAAAGAGTGAGTTTAAGAAAGTGAGAGAAAGAGAGGGAGAGAAAGAGAGTGAGAGAAAAAGTATAAGTGTAAAAGAGAAAGAGAATAAGAGAGAGAGAGTAAAAGAGTGAGTGTAAGAAAGTGAGAGTAAGATCAAGAGAAAGAGAGTGAGAGAAAAAGTAGAGTTATGGCTGGAGTGAGTGAGGGGTTGACCTCACTCTTCGACCCAGACTGCAGTTGATAGTGTGTGTGTGTGTGTGTGTGTGTGTGTGTGTGTGTGTGTGTGTGTGTGTGTGTGAGACCCACTTGAGGAGATAGTGTGACACTAAATTAACAATGCATTAACTTTGTCCTCAGTCTCTAGATATTTGGCTCTGACCTTCAAATTGTAGATCCAGTCACCACACACACACACACACACACACACACACTCACACACACACTCTCGCACACAGCCAAACTCTTTGAATGGCACAGTCCGAAGGCTTTTATTCTGCTAATATATCCTCCCATTGACCTGCGCTGAGTGAAAACCAATCTGAATCCTGATCCCATGAAAGATTAAACATAGGATCACTAGCAACATCAAGCTCATTGATTTACTGCATTTAATTCCCAGCAAAACTCTGCTGACCACCTCAGAAAGAACGAAAGAAAGAAAGAAAGAAACAAAGAAAAGAAAGAAAGAAGGGAACAAACAATTAAAACACAGCAAAGAAAAGGGATGAAGAAACAAATCACAACATGAAAACAGAAAGTAGAAAGATGAGAAAGAAAGAATGAGAGTAGGAACACAAGAGAGAAATATGGACACACAAAAAAGGAGGACTGACTAAAAAGTAAAATAGGTCAAACATAGAAGACAGAAAGAAAGGTAGTGTAGAGTAAAACAAGAGTCAAGGAAGATAACAACAAGGAAAATTACTAATAATTCAAAAAAGATTGCGGCAAAACTGCCTACAAACCCAGAGAAAGATAAAAAAGAATAAAGAATAAAGAAAAAAACAAAGAGAGTGAGAATGTTGGATACAATGAGGAAAAGAATGAGAAGAGCAGAGGAAGTTTGAGGAAAGAGGAAGAGAAAATAAACTAAGAAGGAAAGAAACTGATTACACATCGTAGAAAAAGTGTTAGATACAAAGTAAAAAGGATGAAAGAAAGAAAAAAACTGATTGGAATTTAAAGAAACAGAAAGACAAAGGAAAAAGGAATAAACAAACAAATAAGGCAAAAATAAAGAAAAAAAGAAAGACATACAAAGCAAGGTAAAAAAAAAAAGACTGAGAAAGTAAAATAAATCAGACCTAGAAGACTGAAAGAAAGGTGGAGTAGGATGGCAATAGACAAAACAGACAGAAAGATAAGGAAAAACAAAGAAAGAAAGAAAGAAAGAAAGAAAGAAAGAAAGAAAGAAAGAAAGAAAGAAAGAAAATGCAAGGTAGGAAAGACTAAGAAAGTAACATAAATCAGACCTAGAAGACTGAAAGAAAGATGGAAGATGATGACAAGAGACAAAACAGACAGAGGAAAGAAAGAAAAGAAACTGATAGAACAAGAGAATAAAAGTTATATGCAAAGTAAAGAGAAAGAATGAAAGAAGAAACTGGTGAAATTATATAAAACAGAGGAAGAAAGAAAAAAGAAAGAAAGAAAGAAACTGATAGAATATAAATAAAGTAACTTATATAGAATTATACAGAGACAGAAAAAACACTTCTGAGTCTTATATCTGTGTCTTCTGTCTGTGTCTCACGTCTGTGTCTCGTGTCTGTGTCTCTCACTGTCTTCTTTCTGTAGTCGGTAAATCATTTAGATGAGATAAATGGATAAATCTGTCTGAGATGCTCAGTGTAGACACTACTGTACAGATAAAGAGCAGTAACAGCTGGAATAGTAACATCTACAACTCTCATCCTTCCTTCTCCCTCTCTCTCTCTCTCTCTCTCTCTCTCTCTCTCTCTCTGTGTGTGTGTTCCTGATGCTGTAGTAGACCCCGCTGCAGAGTGCTGTTGTGAGTTCAGTGGTGTGTGTACGAGCAGTGCAGGAATAAACGTGCGAGTTGCTGTATGTGTGTGTGTGTGTGTGTGTAGGGGGGGTCCCCAGCAGTGAGTTGTACAGATTCTCCACAGCTGTTGAAAGCCATATGATCAAACACACGCCCCCTCCGGGACCCGCCTGTGACATCAAACCGCATATTATGTCATTTGCTGTATCCGGAGCGTTCGATACGTCCGCCGCTAATCCCAGAACGTGTCGAAAACACATTTACAACAGTCTGACGACGTTATCCCTCCTCCTTTCACGGCTCAGCCAATCCCTTTGGGTGCCGCCGCCGCTCTCGCGTCGTCTCGCGGCGCTCTCGCCGGCGCGGCGTGGAAATGCTGCGGGAGGGTTTGGTTTCCTCGCCCTCGCTGCTGGAATGGCTTTAAATGAGGGGGGGATAGAGGTTGTAAATCATAATTAAGATGGGGAAACAATGCTGTCAGATAAATACGAGGCTGTGTGACAGTAAGTACGGCGCTGAGTGGGCGAGAGCGCGGGAGGATTGACATTAATGCTAATGTCAGTTGAATTCATTCCCCATTCTAATATCTTTATTAGAGACTCTGTGCAAAGTGTGTGTGTGTGTGTGTGTATGTATGGGGGGGTGTTAAACCATAGCCAGGGCCAGATAAATGGTATCAGTTCTCATTCGATCACTCTCTCTATCTTACTCTTACTCTTACTCTATTTCTCATTCTCTTTCTCCACTGACTCACTATACTGAACATAAAAACTCTACAGATTTTACTCTGTTATCCTCCTTTCATTCTATTCTTCAGTGATCAGGATGCTAGCTCTTTATAACTAGCTAATATCACCCTCCAGAACCAGAGCACTCAGGGTTCCTCAGTGAAGCACTAGTGACAAAGAGGGAGAGTAAAAGAGGAAAGGGGTGAGAATGAGAGAAAGAGTAAGAGAACAAAGGGGAGAGAGTGAAAGAGGAGGAGTAAGAGAGTGAGTGAAAGGGAGAAAGTGAGAGGCAGAATAAGTGAGCAACAGTGAAAGAGAGATAGAGAAGGAGAGGGAGAGGGAGAGAATAAGGGGAGAAAGTGAGAAGGGAAGAGAGAGAGTAAGTGAAAGGGAGAAAGTCAGAGGGAGATTAAGAGAGTGACAGTGAAAGAGAGGGAGAGTAAGAGAGTGAGAGAAAGTGGGATTGAGACTAACATAGTGAGAGTAAGAGAAGGAGAGAAAAACAGGGAGATTAAGAGAATGAGAGAGTGAGATTGAGAGAAAGAGAGTGAGAGAAAGAGGGATTGAGACTAACAGAGTGAGAATAAGAAAAAGGAGTGAAAAGAGTGAGAGAAAGGGAGTGAGAATGAAAGAAAGAGAGTGAGACTAACAGAGTGAGAGTAAGAGAATGAGAGAAAAAGAATGAGAGAAAGAGAGTGAGAGTGAAAAAAGAGAGTGAAAGAAAGAGGGAGTGAGACTAACAGAGTGAGAGATGGAGAAGTGGAGAAAAAGATGGAGAGAAAAGGAATGAGAGAAAGAGTAAGAGAAAGAAGGGGAGAGAGTGAGAGGGGAAGAGTAAGAGAGTGAGTGAAAGGAAGAAAGTCAGAGGGAGTATAAGAGAGTGACTGTGAAAGAGAGATAGAGAAAGAGTGAAAAGGAGGAGTAAGTGAGTGAGAGAAAGAGTGAGAGGGTGAGAGGGAGAAAAAGAGAGTGAATGAGAGAAAGAGAGGAAGAGTAGGAGAGTGAGTGAAAGGGAGAAAGTGAGAGGGAGAATAAGAGAGTAACAGTGAAAGAGAGGGAGAGGAAGAGAGTGAAAGAGGAGGAGTAAGTGAGTGAGAGAAAGAGTGAGAGGGAGAAAAAGAGAGTGAGAGAAAGAGAGGGAGAGTAAGAGAGTAAGAGAAGAGGGAGAAAGTGAGAGTGCTAGGGAAAATTAGCAGTTAGCCACTAATGCTAATGCTCCAGCCTTAGTGCTGGAGAAATTTGGGAATTTAAGCCTACTGTAAATAAATGGAAGCACTTTACTCACCCAAATAACAGTTTTCAGTAGAGACATCTGTGTAGAATTACATCTAGCACTCGTTTGACTTTAAAAGAAAGTCTTTTCTATTGCAGTTTTGTTTACTTAGCTTATTTTAGCTACTTAAATTAGTTAGCTACCCCCCACCACCAACCAGCGGTGAGACCTGCTGAATTCGTTTCTCTGTAGGTAGAAGTATAGATACTAGGGTTTAAAATATTTCTGCAGAAGTTGAAGAATCAAGTAAAGCTTTATGCTCTTTAAGTAAAAGTCTTTTATAAAAAGTACTGGTTTTAAAACCTAAACTTAAAGTATAAAAGTAAAAGTAATTAAGTCCTATGGTGCACTACTAAAAATAACAATTACTGCAGTAAAGTATAGTTAACCGACATGTCAAAGTCTGTTATCCCATAACTAAAAAGTGCTCACTGAATTCAACTTCTCTCTCTCTCTCTCTCTCTCTATTTTTTTCTGTTATTCTCTCTATCTCTGTTTCTCTCTGAATGTGTGTTTGTTAGGCTGTGTAGGAGGCTTAGCGAGGGGCTGCTCTGTAACTAGCTAACTAGCTGTAATTGTAATTGGCTGTTGTGTGTTTGTGGGTAATTGTCTTCTTACACCTGTAAAGCAGCCGATTCTCTCCCTGCTTTTAAACAACAAATACAAATAAACAGAAGTGAGAGGGAAAGGGAAAGAGAGAGAGAGAGAGAGAGAGAGAGAGAGAGAGAGAGAGAGAAAAGAGAGAGAGAAGAAAGAAGAAGCTGAAATCTGCTAGTTTTGGGCCCAAACCAATGAAAATCACTGGCAAGATGGTAGCAAATAATCCAAAGTAAACACTTTTTTTTTTGTTTGATTTTCCATTATAGATGCCTCTTAGATGCTCAACTAACATTCAATCAAATGCTTATTGAATGAAGCCAAACGAAATTATAAATTAGTAAATCAACAGAAGTTAATTGTAAATGATTCAGGTGGATGACCACAAGCTATCAGGCCAAACTGAACTGCTTGAATTTTTGCACCAGGAGTAAAGGCATAAAGTTATCCAAAAGCAGTGTGTAAGACTGGTGGAGGAGAACATGCAGAAGATTCATGAAAACTGTGATTTAAAACCAGGGTTATTACACCAAATATTGATTCATGAACTCTTAAAACTTCATGAATATGAACTTGTTTTCTTTGCATCATTTGAGGTCTAGAAGCTCTGCACCTTTTTTGTTTGAATGCAATTTCAGCCATTTCTCATTTTCTGCAAATAAATGCTCTAAATGACAATATTTTTTATTTGGAATTTAGAATAAAACTACAATGTTCCTTTAGAGCTGTATGTTCATATTTTCACGTCATATGGATTCTTTGGTTTGAGGCTGCCGGTTTTGTCCCATTTTTTTTTTATCAGCAGTAATAAATTCATATCAGATCATATTACTGTAAAACACATCAGTGTGAGAGATATAGAGTTTATATCTGATTTAGGTTCAGCGTGTCGTGTTGGAGTAAAGCGTGTGCTGATGTATAATAGCAGGTTTAAGGTAAACAGCAGGTGACTTGTTTAAGCTGTGTTTACTGAAGAGCTGAAGCTGTGTTTATTTCAGCCTGGGCGGAGGCAGGTTTGCGGGAGGCGGGTTTGAGGGGGGCAGGTGGACGGTGCAGGTGGAGAGGGTGGGGGGGGGGTGTTGCTGAGGTGGGGGTGGGTTGAAAGAAAGGAACACGCTCCAAAAGTGACGGGGGCGTCAGGACGGAACTGCAGCCTTTCTCGCAACTGTCACCGAGATGTGTGGCAGTGCAGGGAGCGCTACACGACTCAGCCTATCCACCGCTGTCACACCACTGTCACCCGGCACCCAGAGACAGCGCGAGCGCGAGAGAGAGAGAGCGAGAGAGAGAAAGCGAGAAAGAGAGAGAGGGTTGACCTGTCGCAGCTTGACAGAGCATGAACTAGATGGAGGAGAGTGACACTCTGGGGGGATTGAAAGGAAAGGAGGTTTGGTATGGGTAATGGACAAAAGAGAGAAAGAGAGAGAGAGAGAGTGATAGAAAAAAGTGGGGGAATGGAAAGACTGAGTAATGAAAAAGTGAGAAATAGATTGAAAGAAGAAAGTCAAAGAGCTATAGCTAAAGTATATTTACGCAGAGTATTGGAGAGATGGATACAGATGGCTCAATCCTTATGTGAGAAATATCTGTAGAATGTGTAAAACTAACGTTTACCATGCATAATTAAAAAAAAAGTTAATGCTGATTTTAATGCAGTTGTTAAACAATGTTTCTATTATAAGTTATGGCTAAAGTATATTTACTCAGAGTATTGGAGAGATGGAAAGAGATGGTTTCAGCCTCCAGCTGAAAGTTTTTAAACTCACATGTTTGTAGAATGTGTAAAACTAACATCGTTCTCCATGTATCTGCTATGAATGATTTTTTAAAAAGTTAATGTCGATTTTAAAGCTGTTGTTAAACAATGTTTCTAGTGTAAGTTATGGCTAAATTACAATTTTACGCAGAATATTGGAAAGACGGATAGAGATGGCTCCAGCCTTATGTGAGACGTATTTTGTAGAATGTGTAAAACTAACAGGGTCTTGCATGTATCTGCTATGAATGATTAAAAATAAGTTGGTGCTAATTAAATTAAAGCTGTTGTTAAACAATGTTTCTAGGATAAGTTATGGCTAAAGTATATTTACTCAGAGTATTGGAGATACGGAAAGAGATGGCTCCAGTCTTTTGTGAGAAGCATTTGTAGAATGTGTAAAACTAACATCAGCCTGCATGTATCTGCTATGAATGTTTTTTTTTAAGTTAATACTTATTTTAAACCTTTTAAAACAATGTTTCAAGAGTTATGGCTAAAGTATATTTATGCAGAGTATTGAACAGATAAATAGAGATGGCTCCAGCCTCTAGCTGAAGGTTTTTAAACTCATATGTTTGCAGAATGTGTAAAACTAACATTGTCTTGTATGTATCTGCTATGAATGTTTTTTTTTTTTTTTTTTTTTTTTTTTTTTAAGTTAATGTTGATTTTTAAACTGTTTCTAGTATGAGTTACGGCTAAAGTATATTTGTTGATAGTATTGGAGAGATGGACATAGATGGCTTCATCATCCAGCTGAAGATTTTTAAAGTCACATACAGTATTTGTAGAATGTGTAAAACTAACATTGTCCTGGATGTATCTTGCATGAATGGTTTTTAAAACAAAAAAGTTAATGTTGACTTTAAAGCTGTGGTTAAAGAATTTAAAGGATCTTGCTCATAATATATAGTATAAAGACATTAAAATAAAGACATTTTTACACTAATTTACCACTGACCTAGTCCTAGAGTCTCTGTACAAAACGCAAAAATCCACCGGAGATCCTATTTAAACCAATAGTCACTTACACACAGAGGTGAGTAGTCGAGGTCCAGAAAGTAAAAATCCTTTTATGTAAAACAAGCCTAATTTATTTAATTCAGACTTTTCTGTATCTCTGTTTTTGCACAGTCATTCACGTGAATGTGCCTGACGCCTCATCCGCCCTGAATTACATAAGAAGACAGGTGCAGATGCGAAAAATGCAATTCTAAATGCACCTCTGCATCCTTTTCCCACAAGCTGTTTCCAGAGATTTCATAGAGCGTTAGCTTGCCGCTCCATGGGGTCTCTGCTATTGAACAGTAAGAACTGATTGCAGTGTGACTTTCTGAGGAAACTGTTCACCAGAGGAGGCATATATAGCTTGGCAGGCACTCAGGGTGGGATTCGAACCCTGCCATGTTTCAGCTTGAGAAGGCTTAATTTAATCCCATCTCGTGTTACCTGGAGAAACGCCACTCAGACACATAAAGTAGGCCAATTCTTTCATAACGCTACCTTGGAAGGCGAGATGTCTGCTGACGGTGCTGCTTTGAAGCAGTAATTCACCTTATTTTGGCAGCAAGCGGCTGGTTTTCCTCGGGCCGTCACCTGATCGCGTTGATCTTTTGGTTTCCAGGCCTCTAATTTTAGTCTTTCCGAGCATCGATTTTTTTTTCTGCCCACCAACAGGTCACACCTCGACCTGTTGGTCCTCTAATCGCTCTGTTCGCTTTCGATCGGCGATGGGAAACCTGCAGAGTTTAGTAAGTTGTCTTTTCTCTTGTTACTAATCTTCCTGCGGCTTCTGAGTCATTACATGTCAGACCACCCCAAAAAAATTGGAATTTTAAAGTCATATCATGTAAAACTCTTGAACTCTTCTTAAAATTGTAGCACCAAATGGCAGACTGTTCAAAATTAAATATATGACTTTATGACAAATCTTATAATTTAAAGGTTTTAGAAAGAATCTTTGCTTTTCTATAGAAACTTTCAGAAAATTTAGTTGTTCACTTTGTTAAAAAAAAAGATTGTGCGATTGGTTTTGCATTTTTAGAGTTATAACAGTAACTCTAGTGTAAATTTAGTAAAAATGTCGAATAACCCTATCTTACTCCATGCATAACGTGCAATATGATGCTCATTGCTATCTTACACCACACAAACACGTCTATGTTCATGCATTTTTTTACCTGCTTCGTTTAAATATTAACAATGCTTATATATACGCCGATGGACGTGGTGGTCAGGAAATGAGGTGTTTTCAGGTTAATATCTGGCATATTGCTCTTTTGGATCTTACAGGAAATGATAAGAAAATGACACACTGATTGGTTTATTTCACGTTGTGCTCAAAACACGCCAATGATTATTTAAGAGAATTGCTACATGCCTTAGCACACATGTTTAGAGTCAAACAAGATGTACTTTTCCCATCTTTACGATAGCAAAGACACATTGACATGCTGTAAATCAGTATATAGATCGGTACAGTAGGGCCCATTAAGTTTTTTCTACTGTGGGTTATCAAGATAAAGTAATGATAAAGTAAAATATAAAATACATTTTAAATGTACTGTAATGTACTTAAATGCTTTTTACTTGCATGCTGTGTAATTTGAACTAAATGTCAATGTATTCACTACTTTAATACTTTGTAAAAGTACTTTTTTTTAGCTCATTCTGCAGGTATAGATGCACTATGACTAATAGCGCAGGGTAAAATTGCCTGTGCTTGACAGATTAGTGCGTAATTGAGCTCGTGTATAAAAGAGACGTCCCTCATAAAGAGGCCTGTGGGAAGAAGAAGTCCGAGGTGGATGTTTCTATTAAACCGGATGATGAGTGTATTTCCAGCACACATATTTGTCCCTAACCCATATAACCCAAATAATTTCAGATCAAGTCTTTCTACGGCGGCAATCTAAACAGATAGCAGCCCGCTGTGCTGATATCCTCGCAGCATCCTGAGCTCGCCTCCTTATCCACAGGCTAGCCGTGCCCTTCGGCTGAAAGCTCTATTAACTCCTGCGGCAGAGAAAATAAAATAAAAAAAGAGAGAGAGAGAGAAAAAAAAATCACAGGCCCGATCTTTTCATCTACATGCCATATTACTCCAGATAGATAAATAAATAATAATAAAAAATAAGAGGAATATATATATATATGCACCTCTGGGTAACGTTGGCAGGGCCGGCAGGCAGTCCCGGGTTGACAGATAGGGGGTTTAATATGTGAGGTCTTTGATCAGATCTGTGGGGGACATGGTGTTGGAACAGGCAGATAAACTGTTTAATATATACCGCGTTAGATAGGTCCCCAGGTAGCGGAGAGGGGGGTAGAGACGTGAAGATGAGATGAAGCAACTCGTCTGAGGTCGGTTTGACAGTTCCTGAAATTGCGTTCTGGGTTTCTGAGGCCTGTTCTGCTACATCATGGAAACAGAGTTTTATAGTGTCAAGATGAATGCGGCTGAACGTGCACACAAGCTTACTGGGTGGGTTTACAGTGCCATATATATATATATATATATATATATATATATGTGTGTGTGTGTGTGTGTGTGTGTGCTGTCTACTATTCCAGGGCAGAAACAATATTAGGGCCATCTTTATAAAGAGCTTTCCTGTTGCTTAAAAAGGACAAAAACATTTTATTTATCATTAAAAAATGTCTAACTATGTCTTAATTCATTGTTAATTAACAGTATTTACATTTTTTCGAAACCATCAAAATTTTGCAATGTTTAATAATGTCTTAACTATCGTCAATTAACAATTTTTTAAAGACATTATTTACTTAGATTACTTAAAGTTCTCATTCCATCATTTTTTTTATTAATTTTAAAATGTCTAGTTGTGGCTCTAGTATGAATGAATGCCTTGTGAGCTGTTTTTGTGAGAAAAAAATAATAAAAGTGCTCCGGTGATTTAGTATAACGCTGCTTTAGTCCGGTGGAAGAGTTCATACATGCAAACATATCGCCTCTGATTGGCTAACAGATCTGCGAGTCAGCATGACAAACAACAGTTAGAAACGTTTTAAAGTAAAGACATTTTTACACTAATAACAGTCTTTGCCATGTCATACGTTACTTTACAACATGTGAAATAATGCCCTGCTAAGTGCAGTTCAGACACTGACCCAGTCTTAGAGTCTCTGTAAAACACCAAATCCACCGGAGATCCTATTTAAACCTATAGTTAGACACACTTACACAAAGAGATGGTGTGGATGTGCTGTGTGTAATCTCCCTGAAATGTCAGTGAAACATAGCCATATAGAGAGTAAGATGCAGAGTTTTGTTCTGAGGTAGGTTCAAGAGTCTGATGGCAGTGGGGAAGAAGACGTTCTTTAACCTCGTGGTGTCTTGCAGCCATTGTCTTATGATAGTCCAGATCCAGCAAGTAAAAATCCACTCCGGATTTTTTTTTTGTTGTTGACTGAGCTGCAGGAAGTTGTACATAACTCCACATGTGTTCATTCATAGTTTTGATGCCTTCAGTGAGAATCTACAATATGAATAGCCATGAAAGTAAAGAAAACGCATTAAAAAAGAGAAGGTTGCTTGTGTGTGTGTGTGTGTGTGTGTGTAAGAGAGATAGCTATATCTAGGAATATAAACAGAGAGTGAGTTGAGCTCTCTAGGAACACTATGATGCAGCAGAATTGCGGTAAACTCTGTGAACGGTGCCTCTCTGGTGTGAGACGGCTGTTTATTGGTTGTAATGGCTGATATTTGTCCGGCCTGTGGAGAGAGATGATCGCAGCGTTTTGGATGGGCTGATGTGTGTGTGTGTGTGTTTTGAGTGAGTGAGCGTGACCGTGTGTGTATCAGAAGGCCGTGGTGCGTAGGGGTCATTCTTGGGGTGCTCCTCACTAATTTTCCGGCTGGCTGCGGTCTGCAGCTCTGTGGAGAACCCAGCGGGCCTGAGGGTGAAACCCCACCACACCACCTCCCTGCCGGGCATAATCGGGTCAGAGCCACTGGGCTGAGTAATGACTCTCCATCACTCTCCACCACTCCACCACTCCCAAGCTCTCTCTCTCTCTCTCTCTCTCTCTCTCTCTCCCTCCCTCTCCTCAGAACATGCAAACTCTCTCTGCTTTAATCCTCTCAGACACTGTTTTTCAGTATTTCAAGTTTTTTTTTTTTAAGGCAGATGGCCTTAAAACTCCTTAACAGCCCAGTATTTTAGTCAAATTTCTACCTGACCTTACACCACTTAATTGACCATTACATAAAAAGCTTTCAAGTTTGATAAGGAACATTACTAAAAAGCATAACAAGCGTAATTGTAATAGAAAATATATATATAAAAAAATAAAAATATTGGTAACACTTTCTATGAATGTCATCTCTATTACCTATGACTCTATAACCACATTCATAACATATTATAATGCATCCATAAGGCATTATAAACATGGCTATAGATATTTATAAAAATGCATAACCCATTATAGCCATGTTTATTAAGCATTATGACTTGCGATCATGATACATTGTAAGCTGTGCTTATAATGTATGTGTTAAAATAGTATATATCTATTGTATCTATCTATCTATCTATCTATCTATCTATCTATCTATCTATCTATCTATCTATCTATCTATCTATCTATCTATCTATCTATCTATCTATCTGTCTATGTTAATAATGTAGTCCCACAATGAAATTCTTTCACTTCTTTTACTTAGAGCGCACAAAAACCTGTTATAATACATTATAAATGACTATAATTAATATTATATTCAAGGCAAATATAATTCACCAGTTGTTAAAAATATATTTAAAGGATTATTAAGGGTGTGTTTATAAGTTGGAAGCTTTTTTAGTTATAATACTGCAGTCTGCAAGCTGAGATTGAGTTTCTTGGTATCGACGTATAACATGTTATAAACACAGCTATTAAGGCATTATAATCACAGTTGATGATGGATAATAAACATGGCTATGATGAATTATACATTTCTATAAATATGTACAGCCATGTTTATAATGCCTTATAAATGCATTATAATGTGTTATGAGTGTGTTTATAGAGTCTTATAGAGATGACATTCATAGAAAGTCTCACCAAAATATTTAAGTAATCTGCTAATGTTGAAATGTAACGAATAAAATCATAAAATTACCTCTTTCCTGAACTTTTTACATTTTAAAATCAGTATTTTTCCCTAAATACAAATCAAACAGTTCATGACCTCCAAACCTTTATTTTCTTATTTTAAAACCTGGGGAATTTGTGTTGATTTCTGTTACTGATCTGGGTTACAATTATTATGTGGAGTTTAGAGAGAAAACACACAGCTTCTCCAAGTGTCCTGTAGGAGATTTCAAAGCCCTCAAATCAAAATTTCATATTTTCAGAACATAAAAATGTTATTTTACTGCAGATAATAAGGGTTTTGTATCACCTACACCTGTAGCTCGTATACAGGACAAGGTTTTATTTTAAAGCAAGGGGTGTTAATGTCACGCCCTACTCTGTTTCCCTGTGTTTTCTGCGTTTCCCAGTGTGTTTCCCCAGTTATTTTCCGTCACGTGTCTGTAATTTGTAGCTCCTCCCCTCGTTACCTGTCTCCCCAGGTGTTCATTGTTTCTGTTTATTCCATTATACCAGTTTATTCCTACGTTTCTTAGTTCTTCGTTTCTTTATACTCCTTGTTTATTTCTTATTGCTTATTTCTTATCCCTTGTGCTTATCCCTAGCTTTGTTTAGTTTGTTATCTGTTTAGCTTAGCTCTTTGTTTGTTTCCCTGTTTGTTTATGTTTATATATTCTCTCGTTGTTTCCTTATTTGTGTGTTTATTTATTTGTTATTTATTAAAGTCTGTCTTACCCGCATTTACGTCCGCCTCCCGTCTGCTCCCTTCGTTACAGAAAGACCGACCGCAAAAACATAGACAAAAGGGTACTTACTATATATACTAACATGAAACAATGAACACCTGGGGAGAAAGGTAACGAGGGGCGGAGCTACAAATTACAGACACGTGACGGAAAATAACTGGGGAAACACACTGGGAAACGCAGAAAACACAGGGAAACAGAGTAGGGCGTGACAGTTAAAGCTTTAGGAAAAGATAAATGGTACCACTTTAAAATAAGGCTCCCTTATAAAGGGTTTATTAATGGTTAATAATTAAGTTGTAAATACTTTTAAAACATTAATAAGCTTAACAACACATAAAAAAGAAAGAGCAGTGAAAATAACTCTTTTTACACTTAACATATCTAATAAAATAATAAATAAATAATAAATAAATCATTTAATATGTTATTATAGGTACATCTCTACATCTCTTCTTCTTTGTTCACTTTTTCTTTCTTCTTCTCTCTCTTTCATTCTTGTCCTTTCTTTCATTCTCTCTCTCTCTGTCCCTCTCCTCTCTTTTTTCTCTCACCTCTCTCTCTCTTCCATTCTCTCTTGTTCTCTTTCAGTTTAATGATGGTGGCCGGCTTGCCGTTCTCTCTCGCGGGAATGTGAGGGTTTGGCTCAGAGAGCTGCATCTAAATTTAAACCTGGCATTTCTCTCACTCTCGTTCTCTCTCTCTCTCTCTCTCTCTCTCTCTCTTATCTCGCTCAGTGTTTCAGTATATGTGGAGGCTGCGGCGCTGAATAAGGCGCTGCGTTTGGAAAGCCTCTCATCTCCCTCGCGGCTGACGGAGAGGGCCTTTCTGTCTCGCCGATCTCTAACAGTTCAATTCCATTTCACACACAGCACTCCTTACTGCTCCACTGCGGCTCTGTTCTCGTAAGAACCCCCACACTTAGCCGAGGGAGAGTTATTAAGGCAGAGGAGGAACTACTGGACTGTAGGAAGGGCTTAAATCACAAGTATTAAAAACACCAGTATTGGGAAACCAGCTCAGTCTTTGGTTCTTCCTAAATCAAGAGTATTAAAATACTTTATGCTGCTTTGGTTGGAGTTACTGACTTTGGAAATTTGCTGTGATGATTTGTTTGCTGATTTAGTCCAATACTAAGCTAAGCTAAAAGCTAAAATGGAGTGGAGTTTAACTGTCTTCCAGGTAGCATTGTTCAATTAGCATCTACTAGCATGCATGTTCTATCTAGCTTCTTGCAGCTAGCATTGTCCAGCCAGCGTTCTCAAGCTAAGCTTATGGTCAGACATAGTGATAATCTGAGCTGAGTCCAGTGATAATCTGAGCGGAAGGCTAAATCTGCTGTTTCCATGTGGGTCAGCCAGACGTGGCTTCATCTGTAATTTCTCTAAAGAAAAGAAAGACTTCTAGTTTAAATAGTTACAGATTTCTCTGTGTTTTATCTGTGTCTTTTTCTGTGTATTATGATGATGAAAGTGTGAATATGTGGTAGGTTTAAGAGTCTGATGGCAGTGGGGAAGAAGACGTTCTTTAACCTGTCTTCCAACTAGCATCTTCCAGTTAGCATTGTTCAATTAGCATCTACCAGCTTGCATTTTCCATCTAGTTTCTTGCATCTAACATTGTCCAGCCAGTTTTTTCAAGCTAATGGTCAGACATAGTGATAATCTGAGCTAAAGGCTAAAGCTGCTGTTTCCATGTGGGTCAGCCAGGCGTCTTTCTGTAGCAGTTTTTCTCCAGTTTTCAAGAGCATGTTGAAGGTGTAGGAAACTGAAATGTCATTGACATGTAACCATATAGAGAGTAAGGTGCAGCTAGCATCTTCCAGTTAGCATTGTTCAATTAGCATCTACCAGCTTGCATTTTCCATCTAGTTTTTTGCAGCTAGCATTGTCCAGCCAGTGTTTTCAAGCTAATCTTATGGTCAGACATAGTGATAATCTGAGCTAAAGGCTAAAGCTGCTGTTTCCATGTGGGTCAGCCAGACGTCTTTCTGTTGCAGTTTTCTCCAGTTTCTAAGAGTCTGTTGAAGGTGTTGGAAACTGAAATGTCAGTGACATGTAACCCTATAGAGAGTAAAGTGTGGTGGTCATGTTCCATCTGGCTTCTTGCAGCTAGCATTATCCAGCTAGCATTCTCAAGCTAATCTTATGGTCAGTGGTTTAGTAGGTTGGTCCCCCACTGTCAGTGCAGGCGAGAGGCCACTCCAATCCTCCTTTAATTGTGTTTTATCATCACAGCACTGGGGGCAACGCAGCCCCCAGATTAGCCTCATTTATGCCTAATCTTTTCCCTTTTCACCATCACACACCATCACACACACTCACCACCGCACAGCCGCTTTCAACAGCTCGCGTTCCCCCGCTGTTTATGAGAGTTCAAATAGATGTTTCATGTCTAATTGGGGTGTGGAAGTGTATCCTAATCAGAGTGTTTCTCTTTTTTCCTTGACACTCGTTGAATCCTTGATGGTTTAAATGTTTGGAATGTTTTCTTTTACTTACTGTGGGTTGAATATTAATAATTCACTATTTAGAAGCACAACGCTGGAAAAAAAATGTATTATTCAAAACTGCAGCTGTTTGTGAAACACAGCAATACGGCGCTTTTACTCTGTATATTTTTAAACACCAGTTTACCGCGGTTTATTTAGTGCGTCTCTTTAGGCTGCTGTGTTCATAGCTGCGGTGCTACCACATCTGGAGCCAATATATTTCTATATATTTATATATATATTTATAAATGTGGAGTTTTAACTGCTGTTTTGATGTTTTGAGACAGAAATAATGCAGCCAAAGCTGTTAGAGCTTCAGAAAAATGAGATTTTTTCAAGCTGACTGACTGTTGCTTCTACAGTTCCATCAATTTTAAATGTACCTATAACCTCTTCCCTCGGATTTTTAACAAGTAGGAGGAGCAGCATGTTGTTTTGTATAATCACAGACGGCTCATTGCTGAGGTCAAGCTTCTGTCAGTATAGCTCCAGTAAATAAATTATAAATGCAGTGTCGCCGAGGACGTGGTGCTGTACGTCAGTATTCACCAGAATACTCCCAGGAGAAAAGTGTGACTCACCCCTACTGAACCTGCTAGCCTCCGTTCTGCCCTGCTCATATGGACCAGATGGATGGTGTTATTGCCTAATGACATCTTATTAGTGTGCTCTCTCTAAAACTACACTAGACTGTCCACTCTAATAAATTGATCCAAGATGGCGGCGCGTGCACACGCTGCGGCTTCTCTCCCCCCCGAGGAAACAGCGCTTTCGTGTTTTTTGTCTCGTAAGTCGCAGTGTTTTTGTACGTCTTTGTCGTGCGTTCACGTCCTGAAACGCACCTACAGCCGTGAGTTTCTGCTTGGAGTCGGCAGAAACTCACTTTTGGAGATAAACCGCGGACTCCGAGAAGAACTGCGAGTCTGCGGCGTGCTCCGGACACCCGCACCCCCACCGACCCCCACCGCTGCAGCTCGCCCACAATGGAAGCGCCACAGGCGGCAGGCGAGAAGGCAGAAACGGGGTAAGCACGGGGGTATCCGAGCGAGGCTAGCGGCTAGCCCACACAAGCCAGCTATCCCCACCGTACTTTTGGCCAATGTACGCTCTCTGGACAATAAACTGGATTACATCCGCTTACTTCAGTCAACTCAGAAGACCGTGAGAGACTGTTGTGTTTATGTTTTCACCGAAACCTGGCTCAACAACAGCGTCCCGGACCACGCCGTTCAGCTGGAGCGGCTAACATGCTATCGGGCGGACCGCGCGCTAGCTGACGGAGGTAAGAGCCGCGGCGGCGGGCTCTGTGTTTACATCAGCGATGCTTGGTGTCGGAACGTTGTTGTGGTCTGTAAACACTGCTCACCGGTAGTGGAACTGATGATTATCAAATGCCGTCCGTTCTATCTACCGAGAGATTTCTCCGCCGTGCTGATCGCTGCTGTTTACATCCCTCCGACCTTCAACAACAGCGTGAGGAGTGAAGCACTGAATGAACTGTACCAGTACATCAGTGAACAGCAGACAGCGCACCCAGATGCTTTTCTCATTCTGGCTGGAGATTTCAACCATGCAGACCCAAAGAGTGTGTTTTCTGGACTTTTTAAACACATAGACTTTCCAACCAGGGGAAACAACATATTGGACCAGGTCCTTACTACACACAGAGGAGCCTACCGAGCCTCCCCCCTCCCCCACCTGGGAGCCTCTGATCACCTCACCATTATGCTAATGCCAGCTTACAGACCACTGGTTAAAGTCACCAAACCAGTTCTTAAGCAGGTACGAGTATGGCCAGAGGGTTCCTCAGAGGCACTTCAGGACTGTTTCAGCACAACAGACTGGAATATGTTCAAAGAGGCTGCCACCCACAACAACTCCACAGACATTCAGGGGTACACAGAAACTGTCTCTGCCTACATCACCAAGTGCACTGATGATGTAACCGACCTCAAGACCGTCACTGTTCGAGCGAATCAGAAACCATGGCTGACAGGAGAGGTCCACAAGCTCCTGAAGCTAGAAATGCAGCCTTCAGAACAGGTGACCAGGCAGGCCTGAGGTCAGCCAGGGCCAACCTGTCCCGCGGGATCAGGAAAGCTAAGAGGCTGTACTCAAAGAAGATTTCCCAACACTTCAGTGACAGCAGAGACACACAGAACCTGTGGCAGGGTATCCAGTCTATCACAGGCTATAAACCACATCCACAGACCTGCGACAGCGACACATCTCTGCTGAACGACCTGAATGGGTTCTTCGCAAGGTTCGAGACACTCAACAACACACCCGCCCAGAAATCCATCCTTCCTCCTGGTGACCAGGTGCTGACGCTGTCCCCAGACAGTGTGAGGAGAGCATTCAGCAGGATCAATGCTCGGAAAGCTCCTGGGCCTGACAACATTCCTGGCCGTGTGCTGAGAGACTGTGCCTGGGAACTCGCAGAGGTTTATACTGACATTTATAACACCTCTCTGAGTCAGGCGGTGGTTCCCACATGCTTCAAAGCCACCACCATCATCCCTGTCCCAAAGAAGGCATCGCCATCCTGTTTCAATGACTATCGTCCAGTTGCACTCACCCCCATCCTCATGAAGTGCTTCGAACGACTAGTCATGCATCACATCAAGTCTTTGCTCCCCCCCTCCCTGGACCCCTACCAGTTTGCTTATCGGTCAAATCGCTCGACCGATGATGCCATCTCCACTGTTCTCCACTCAGCCCTCACACACCTAGACAAGAAGAACACCTACGTCAGAATGCTGTTTGTTGACTTCAGCTCAGCATTCAACGCAATCGTCCCCCAACAGCTCATACACAAACTGGACAGTCTGGGGCTGAGCACTTCACTGTGCAACTGGCTGTTAGACTTCCTGACTGGTAGACCACAGGCAGTGCGGGTTGGCAGCAGCACATCCAGCATCACCACACTGAACACAGGGGCTCCCCAAGGATGTGTGCTGAGCCCCCTTCTGTTCACTCTGCTGACCCACGATTGCACACCAGCACACACCTCCAACCTCTTCGTCAAGTTTGCGGATGACACGACGGTGGTGGGTCTCATCAGCAACAACGATGAGTCACACTACAGGAGCGAGGTGAGCCGCCTGGCCTCCTGGTGCAAACACAACAATCTCTCTCTGAACACAGAGAAGACCAAGGAGATTGTTGTGGACTTCAGGAGAACTCACACACTGCACAGCCCTCTGTTCATCAACGGAACTGCTGTGGAGAGGGTGAGCAGCACCAAGTTCCTGGGTGTGCACGTCACAGAGGACCTCTCCTGGAGCACCAACTCAGGAAGAGGAAGGCAAATCAGCGTCTCTACTTTCTCCGCAAGCTGAGAAGAGCTGGAGCTGGAGCTGTTTCACCGTGTGGTACGGGGCCTGCACAGCATCCTGCCGCAGGACCCTCCAGCGCATCGTGATGGGGGGTGTTTAATAAAAGAAAGGATTGATTCAGTAAAAATAAATGAAGTAAAGTTTACTAAAAGAAAGGATTGACTGAAGTTCAGTTCACTTATTTAATTTATGTAACATTTAAGTCTTGAAACCGAGTTGAAGTTACTTAAATTTATCTGAAATTAAATTTATTTAAAAAAAAGCAAATGCAAAGAAGTTGCAAAACTTTTTTAAAGATTATCACAGTTATTATTAATTAATTCAATTTTCCTTTGTATATTGGAGGAAAATAAATGAAAATCTTAGATATATATAAAAAAATATATATTTTACTGAGGGTACCCAAACTTTTGCACACACATGCTGAAATGATCTCCACTCCCCACTTCACTTTATCACTTTATTAGACACTCCCACATTGTTCTTCTACTCACTCTCCAGTTTATGAGCTCCACCTCCGTCTGTTTTAAGCAGTAGGTGTGCGGTTACAGACTGCAGCCAGGATTCTGTCAAGTGCAATTTGTCAGCCAGCCTCCCTCCGTTTATCAGTGTCCAGTTAATGACCGCAGGACCTCTGCTGACCAGATGCTATTTAGGTAGTTAACCCTTCTCATTACAGCAGTGGCACTGGCACGGTAATGTATGGTGCTGGTATGAGGTTGAGTGATGTTGCTGGGGTCATTTTTTTTTTTTTCATACATCAGTATTAGCCAAGAGATAAAGATGCTGTTAAACGATGGCTGCCTTCAATATACTTCTTCTTAATTTGATTCATTGGTTTGTCTGATTTTGCTATTTATAGGTTTATGTTTGAGTAAAATGAACATTGTTGTTTTATTCTATAAACTACAGACAACATTTCTCTTACAGAAAATAAAAAATGGCTGAAATAACAAAAAAGATGCAGAGCTTTCAGACCTCAAATAATGCAAAGAAAACAAGTTCATATTCATATTTAAATTTTAAGAGTTCAGAAATCAATATTTGGTGGAACAAACCCTGTTTTTTCATCACAGTTTTTTTCATGCATCTTGGCATCATGTTCTCCTCCTCCACCAGTCTTACACACTGCTTTTGGATAACTTTATACCTTTACTCCTGGTGCAAAAAAAAGTCAAGAAAATAATGACTTTAGGAAAGAAATGAAGATCAGTCAATCCAAAAGTAAATTTCAAGAATTGAAAGCATCATCAAGTGCAGTCACCGCAAAGACCATCAGAAATGTTACGATGATGAAACTGGCACTCATCAGGACTGCCTCAGGAAATTAAGAGCAAGAGTTCCCTCTGCTGTACAGGATAAGTTGAGTTACTCAGAGTTACTAAATGCTTCATTTTGGGATTTTGTTTTGTTTTAACACTCTTTTTAAGTTACTACATGCTTCCTTATGTGTTCCTTTACAGTCTGGATCACTTCAGCATTAATTTACAATGTAGGGAAAAATAATACAGAATGAGAAGTTGTGTCCAGAGGTGTGTATTTGTTTGATTTATGTTCTTTATTCTCTTTAATTCTCTTATTATCTGCTCTAAAGCTTTCACTGACCATCCCACGACACACTGTGTAAAAGCCTTGGATGTGATCTCGCAGTGAAAAGCACTCTAATGGTAAACTAAAATGCTCGCAGGGATCTGTCAGCAAACCTAATTATACCTGGATGCATGTTTACTGAACCGTGCAATCATTTAATGTGCTCTGAAAAGCAGAAAGAAAGGGTCTGTATACTGTACGTTTAAATATATGCTGTGCAAAGCATTGATTTATACGTTTTAGGGAAAATCCTATTACATGCTGCCCACACGAAACATATCCATTGCATTATTTATGCTTCTTTTCATCTGCAGCCACTGGATTCAGATGCACAGACAGTTGTTTAGCTCTTTAGCGGCGATCAAAACGGCTGGAATTGGCTGAGATTGGCTGGGATTGGTGGGATATTCACGTGAGAAAGAGACTCTTTATGGTTGTACAGCAGGGGTGTCCAAACTGCGCCCAGCGAGGTATTTTAGAAATAGAATGAAAGTTGGCCCGCTGTTAAGCAGGTTTTTATAATGTGAGATTCTAAGTTTGAACGCTAGGTGTTAGAAACGGGCCAAAGAGTCTAAAAGCGAAGAGGGTGCGCATTTCTAGCGCAGAAAACCGGGCCAAAGAGTATAAAAGCGGAGAGAGTGCGCATTTCTAGCGTAGAAAATCGGGCCAAAGAGCCTAAAAGCAGAGAGAGTGCGCATTTCTAGCGCAAAAAAACGGGCCAAAGAGTCTAAAAGCGGAGAGAGTGTGCATTTCTAGCGCAGAAAAACGGGCCAAAGAGCCTAAAAGCGGAGAGAGTGCGCATTTCTAGCGGAAAAAAACGGGCCAAAGAGTCTAAAAGCGGAGAGAGTGTGCATTTCTAGGGCAGAAAAACTGGCCAAAGAGTCTAAAAGCGGAGAGAGTGCACATTTCTAGCGCAGAAAAACGAGCCAAAGAGTCTAAAAGCGGAGAGAGTGCGCATTTCTAGCGCAGAAAAACAGGCCAAAGAGTCTAAAAGCAGAGGAAGTGCGCATTTCTAGTGCAGAAAAACAGGCCAAAGAGTCTAAAAGCGGACAGAGTGCGCATTTCTAATGCAGAAAAACAGGCCAAAGAGTCTAAAAGCGGAGAGAGTGCGCATTACTAGCGCAGAAAAACGGGCCAAAGAGTCTAAAAGCAGAGAGGGTGCGCATTTCTAGCGCAGAAAACGGGCCAAAGAGTCTAAAAGCAGAGAGGGTGTACATTTCTAGCGCAGAAAAACGGGCCAAAGAGTCTAAAAGCGGAGAGAGTGCGCATTTCTAGCGCAGAAAAACAGGGCAAAGAGTCTAAAAGCGAAGAGCGTGCGCATTACTAGCGCAGAAAAATGAGCCAAAGAGTCTAAAAGCAGAGAGAGTGCGCATTTCTAGCGCAGAAAAACGGGCCAAAGAGTCTAAAAGCGGAGAGGGTGCGCATTTCTAGTGCAGAAAATCGGGCCAAAGAGTCTAAAAGCGAAGAGGGTGCGCATTACTAGCGCAGAAAAACGAGCCAAAGAGTCTAAAAGCGGAAAGAGTGTGCATTTCTAGCGCAGAAAAACGAGCCAAAGAGTCTAAAAACGGAGAGGGTGCACATTTCTAGCGCTGAAAATCGAGCCAAAGAGTCTAAAAGCAGAGAGGGTGCGCATTTCTAGCACAGAAAAGCGGACCAAAGAGTCTAAAAGCGGAGAGAGTGCGCAGTTTTAGCGCAGAAAAACGGGGCAAAGAGTCTAAAAGTTGCTGTAATTGAGGGGTTTAATATTAAGAGACATCATGAAATGAAACATCGATTTGAAAAATCTTAGTTTACACAACACTGTCAAAGATAAAGATAGTAAGTCAAGTAAAATGGTGTGTAAATGAAAGTAACCAGGAAAATTTATTATTTAAAGTGGTATATTTCATTCTTTGTTTTATTACGGAGTGTGGTCCGTGACTTTAAATATATTTCTCCTTCTGGCCCCCAACAAAACAAGTTTTGACACCCCTGTTGTACAGTGTCTTTAGCTGCTTGAGAAAAAGCAGAATTCTGTAACTGAAGCAGCTAAACTGAGAAATTCATGCAGTTCCTCCTCCATGAGGCTTGAGACTCAGGGTTAGAGGAACATCTCGGTCAGAGGCGGAGCCGCTGGTCCTTAAGCCCCGCCCTCTCCGCTCCACAGCGAGGGGATGTTGGCGTCTGCAGCTCCGCAGTGGGTTTGTAGAGTGAATTAGTGCAGCTGAGAGGGAGGGCCTTCTGTGCTAATTAACACAAACCACAAAGCAGAAGTTGTGGGACGAGCCAAAATGTTCACTTTTTAATGAGAGAACTAGAGACTGTAGTCTGCTCATTTTGCTCATTTTTCAGTAACTTTTAAAATATACAGCTCTGGAAAAAAATAGGAGACCACTTGATCAGTTGAATCAGTTGAATCAGTTTCTCTGATTTAGCTATTTATAGGTTTATGTTTGAGTAAAATGAACATTGTTGTTTTATTCTATAAACTACAGACAACATTTCTCCCAAATTCCAAATTAAAATATTGTCATTTAGAGCATTTATTTGCAGAAAAGGAGAAATGGCTGAAATAACAAAAAAACAAGAAGCAAAGCTTTCAGACCTCAAATAATGCAAAGAAAACATAAAGTTCATATTCATAAAGATTTTTCAAGAGTTCAGAAATCAATAATTGGTGGAATAACCCTGGTGGTTTTGAATCACAGTTTTTTTTTCATGCATCTTGGCATCATGTTCTCCTCCACCAGTCTTTCACACTGCTTTTGGATAACTTTACGACTTTAGTGCAAAAATTCAAGCAGTTCAGACTGGAGAAGTACAACTTGCGTGGCTCGAAACACACAAAAGGCATGTACTATTATGACGTCCATTTATCCAGACAGCAAGTCACTTGCCATTCTCTTTAAGAGCCATGTGCGCTTTGACTTTGGCATATTGCTATTTTAACGGTGCAGCACTTCTTGGCTTCTCAGCAGAGGATACTTCAAAAGGCAGTGTTATTTGATTTAGAATTCTGTTTGTTGTTTAAATAAATTGAATTATTTGAAATGAACAGTAGGTGAATAGTTTATATGAATAATTTATTCTTTGTATTTGATTATTTACAGATCGGAGAAATCTCGAAGAGATATTTCCAAATTCAAGTTCACTTAATTTCCTTTTTCTTTAACTTTCTGAAACCAAAGTTGTAGAAATGCTAATGTAAGCACATATTTCGGGACGCAGCGTTCCAGCGTAATTACTGAGCGGTGAGTTCTGAGTGAAGTGAGTGAATTCAGGCTGCTTGTTCAGCTTTCCTCCTAAATATATCTGGGTGTTTCTGCTTGTGTGTAGCTCTGGGACGCTGTGTTTCATCAGCAGTGCTGCAGAATAACGTGTTTTTTAAAGAAAAAGCCGCTGGTCTGCTGAGGCGTGTCTCTGTGCTGCGCTGGGTCGGGCTGTGCTCAGCTGGAGGACGGGTTAACGATGAGTCAGGTCAGGTGTGTTGGAGCAGGAGAAATGAGGCTGGGGGCAGGAGTTGAGAAACAGGCTGGTGTTGCAGGCTGGGGAGACGTTGTGTCAGTGTCTCCTTCATTATTTTCATCCTGTTGGGTAAATTGATGCATCGGGTCAAAAGTTTAGCTTGAGACACCATGCCTCCGTCCTTCCTGATACAGATACTGACAGCAGTATGAACGTTTATCCTGTTATAATTTTAATATAACATTTCAATAATTAGCTTTATGGACTATACACTTTAAACCCATACATTCTTTGAACTCAAATTATTTAAAAATGGGATATTTCTAAACAATACTCAACTATTCTGAGTTAGTTGAACTGAATGTGTGGGCTCATATACTGTATTATTCAAACTGAGATCTTTGAGTTGAACCTCAAGCTTAGTCTGTTTTGCCATTAACAGCTTCTTTTCTATTGGCTTCTGTCACAATCTATTTGCATACTGGGCGTCAGTGGCGTGCACAGACATTTTGGGGGGCAAGTGCTCAGGGGGGAAAAAGGGCACTTTTTAGCGCACGTGGAACACTTCATTATTATCACAAAATTACACGCACGTGTTGAATGAAATTTGACTTTTATTTGTAACATTCTCTAAACGTGAGTTTTCAATGGAAAAATGTCACACCATCA